>NC_092741.1:73391668-73691668 GCF_047496795.1 Chiloscyllium punctatum | reverse complement strand
TTTCTAATCAACAGTGTCCTCCAGATAGATAGCTGGGGAGGTTTGGTGATGGAAATACTTTGAATGTCAAGGGGCAGTAGTGAGATTGTCTCTTATTGGAGATAGTCATTGCCTAGCATTTATGTAATGCAAATGTTACTTGCCAATTTTCAAGCCAGGCCTGGATATTGTCCAGATCTTGTTTCATTTGGACAATGACTGCATCAATCTAAGGAACTGTAAATAGTGCTGAACGTTGTACAATCATCAGCAAACGTCCCCACATCTGATTTTATGGTGGGGGGAAGGTTTTGATGAAGCAGCTGACAACAATTGGGAGCAGCTGACGATGATTGGGCCTGGACAAAATCCTGAAGAATTCCTGCAGAGATGTTCTGGAGCTGATTCGGTGGATCTCCAAAAACCACAAAGATTCTCCTATGAGCCTGATGTAACCAAGCATCGCAGAGTTTTCCCTGATTCCCATTTACTCCAGTGTTACTGGGGCTCCTTGATGTCACACTTGGTCGAATGCAGGCTTGATTTCAGGGTTGTCACTCTCACTTCACCTCTGGAATTTAACTCTTCCGTCCATGTTTGAACCAAGGGTGTAGTGAGGTCAGGAGCTGAGTCGCCCTGGCAGAACCCAAACTGGGTGTCACTGAGCAGGTTATTGCTAGGCAGGTGCTGCTTGATAGCACTGCTGATGACCCCTTCCATCAGTTTATTGTTGATCCTGGTTTACTGTGCCAGGAACCCCAGACTAAAGGCTGTTTCTCTTCACTTCATTGAGGACTACATCACTTAGATTTTGAGGCATGGCCATTTGGTTGAATCACAGAGAGTGTGTTTGTCACATATGCTTTCAGCTCATGGTGCAGGTGTGAGATTGACATAGCTGGTGTCAGAAGTGATAGATCCACCCCCTTTTCCAATCATTGGTTGACAATCATGACAGGCTGCCTGGCTTTGTGTACTAACTGGCAAGGTGAGAGAGAAGGATCGTGAGCCTTTCACCTTTGGATGAGGGGGGAAATTTGCAAAGAATCAAGACAGAGTACACTGTGAGCATCCACGTAGGTGCAAAGCGAGTGAATGCTAAAAAAGCAAACAAGTAGCCCTGAAATCTATGTGGTCCAGTCTATGAACTGCTTGCCTATTCCTGTGCACCAAGTGTTCTGGCACCAGCATTATATTGAAAGCTGCCAGTGGGCTCCAAAGTATGGCATTGAAATGTAAAACAGCATAATAACTGGGTCAGTTATGATTTTGCCGTGAGTCTGGTACAAGTCTAATGTCTCTCATATGTCTAAAGATGGAGATATGGCAGCAGCTGACTATGGTGTATGCTCTGATATGTTAGAGACCCAGGGGAGCAAGCAGGGTGCAGGAGCCATCGGTTTTCCATGCTCACTTTCAGGCCAGGAGCTGTTGCCATCTTCATTCTATTTGGCACATCTGAATGAATCAAAAACTGCATTGAACTAAGGTAATGTTAGATATTTATAACATGGTAATGAATGCTAATCGATGCTAATAGGCCTCTCACCATTTACTGACAAGATTCTTTTCTCTCAATTCTCTCCCCAACTTTCCAATCTTACCATATTTTCATAACTGATCCCCTGATCCTCAAGTCTGGAAAGATTCTGCCTTTCAGCTCAAAGCAGACTGAGTGAACAGAATATCATGATTAAGATATAAACTGTCAGCCTAGATGTATGCGTCAGTAAACTATGAGTAACAGTAGTTTGATTAACAAACTGAATGAGAAATTAGGTCTGTCATCATTATGAGTCAAGAGTCACGCTGAAAGATTCAGGAAAGGAACTTTGAGATACTGGTGTTTACTTACTCCAGAGCTAGCCAGACATCAGCTTTCAGAATAGTTTCCTTAGCCATCCTCTCCATCAAGGATAATAAGGGCAACAAGCACATCACAAAGAGGAAAAGAATAAAGAAAACCTAGATTGCATTTAATTTAAGTGCTTTGGCTGAGATAAGTATACAAACTAGGAAAACAACAGTTCAGAATACCAGCAATACTTAACCATTTTCTTCCAAAAAATGCTGTTTGCCATTTTTATTTCCCAAAACCTAACTGAGCAATAATTGGGAAATACCCCCTAAGCACTTATTTTCTGCTCTAATACTTATGTACTTCCTTGTATTGTGTCTGTAATTGTTGCATTAATCTCAGTTTTGAACTTCAAATGTAAGTGAAATTCAAGTCTTCCTGATTCTGTAGGCTTAATGCTGATTAATTACCTCTTGCTGTTGCTGTGACCCTATGCCAAGCATGCACATCTCCTGAATGGAAGTTAGTTCTGTTCTTCTCAACTGCAATGGCCTTAATACAAAGCCAGTACCAGCCCACTGACAAAATAGTTATAATCCCTAGATAACAGATAACATATTTCAACCAGCACCAAGACAGAAGAGACAATCAGTAGGCCTCAGAGACTTGCTCTTTGAGGTTAGCACAAGGAGCAGCTGCAGTCCCACATTTCAGTTTATGCCAGGTTCATTATTATCTTTTCAAAAGCAGCACTGTTTCAGTAACTCTACAGGAAATGCTTATTGTTTCACAGAACAATCAAAGGATTAGAACTATTGGGGCCAAAATTGGACTCACTGTGAAACACCCCGCACTCAACTCAAATCAAAGTTTCCAATGGATTTTCATTGGCTTGTCTAGGATTTGAATTTTAACCAAGACTGACTTTCAATGTATTATTTGAGGATCCCCATGTAATTTTCATTTCATCAATTCGAATGGGGCTTAGATTTTCTGTAACATTGACATACCACAGAAACCAAGCTTGTTAATTTTTCTTTTTCTTTTGTAATACGTGCTGGTTTCAATTAAGTTAACAATGCATATTTTTCACAGATCAATTCATTTAATTTTGTTTTATAAAGGTGGCATTTTCCAATGGTCTGCAGATATTTGTACTCTTAGAAACAAATTTATATATGCCATGTATATTAAGGGAGGTGACAGCCTATTGGTATTGTTGTTGGACTGTTAATCCAGAGAGTCGAGAGAGTGGTGCTGGAAAAGCACAACAGGTCAGGCAGCATCTGAGGAGCAGGAAAATCGACGTTTCAGGCAAAAGCCCTTCATTAGGAATGAGGCTGGGAGACACGGGGGTGGAGAGATAAATGGGAGGAGGTGGGGCTGGAGGAAAGGTAGCTGAGAGTGCAATAGGTGGATGGAGGTGGGTGTAAAGATTTGTTTAGATTAGATTGCCTACAGTATAAAAACAGGCCCTTTGACCCAACAAGTCCACACCGACCCTCTGAAGAGTAATCCATCCAGACCCATTTGCCTCTGAATGATGTACCTAACACTATGGGCAATTTAGCATGGCCAATTCACCTGACCTGCACATCTTTGGACTGTGGGAGGAAACCGGAGCACCTGGAGGAAACCCACGCAGACACAGGGAGAATGTGCGAACTCCACACAGACAATTGACCAAGACTGGAATCAAACCTGGGTCCCTGGCGCTGTGAGGCAGCAGTGCTAACTACTGAGCCTTCGTGCTACCCTGGGTTTAAGGTGAGAAGGGGGAAGTTTAAAGTAGATGTGTAAGGCAATTTTATTTACTTTGAGGGTAGTAGATGCCTGGAATGTGCTGCCAGGGAAGATGGTTGGGGATGGTTGGTCACCGTTGATGGAGATGGAGAGGTCCAGGAAGGGGAGAGAGTGTCAGAGATGATCCAGGTGAATTTAAGGTCAGGGTAGAATATGTTGGTGAAGTTGATGAACTGTTCAACTGCCTCGTGGGAGCATGAGGTGGCGCTGATACAGTCATCAATGTAGCTGGCTTGATGGTGAGGTTGGGGTTGGAGCAGAGGGAGTGGAGGGCTGCGCGTTGTGAGGATGAGATGTTCGAGTGGAGGAGGAGGGTGGACAGTTTGAGGCAGTCAATGTTTCGGCAGCAGTTGGAAATAAAGAGGTTGAGGATGAGTAACAGACTGGCATGGGGTGTCCCGGTGGATAGAATTGAGGCTTACCCCAATTCCAACCTTCCAGCTCAGCACCGTCCCCATGACCAATCCCACCTGTCAATCTTCCTTCCCACCTATCCGCTCCACCCTCCTCTCCGACCTATCACCTTTACCCCCAGCTCTACCCATCTATTGCGCTCTCAGCTACCTTCTCCCCAGCCACACCCTCCCCACCCATTTATCTTTCCACCCCTGAGGCTCCCAGCCTCATTCCTGATGAGGGGCTTTTGTCCAAAATGTTGATTTTCCTGTTCCTCCAGAGACCCAGGTAATGTTCTGGGGACCAGAACGTTTTTGATTCAAGTCATGCCACGGATGGTAGAACTTGAAACCATTTTTTTAAAATCTGGAATAATCTGTGTAATGATGACCATGAAACTATTGTTGATTATTGGAAAAACCCATCTGGTTCACTAATATCCTTGAGGGAAAGAAATCTGTATCATTACCTGAGTCGGCCTACATGTGACTCCAGATGCACAGCACATTTAGCTGCCCTCTGAGCAATTAGGGATTGCTATACATGCTGGCCTAGTTGGCGATACCCTTATTCCGTGAATGAATAAAAAAAACCAAATGTGATAACACAGAAGACTGGAAAACACTCTCTCTCTTAATGCTGGCGTTCTCCCTTCATTTCATTTCTAACATGATCCCTTCATTTGATTAGTTCCAGCCTGTCCATTACTGTCCCGTTTCCCATCCATTTTGCACCCATTCATTACCATCCAATTTCCCTATCTTCTGAATAATTCTCTCTTTACTGGTATCTATTCTTCCATTTCACTGTCTTTCCTGCCCTTTTTATTTAACTGGCATTTATTCTTCCTTCTCCCTTATGCAACTTACATATTCCTACCAGTTAGCTCATGCCTGAGTCCAATGGTTAATATACCTTATCTCCACTTCTGAACATAGCTCGGTGTTCAGTACAAAGAATTCAATTCTGATGATTCACAATGGGAGCAATGCGAAAATATATCAGAAACTTCACAACATTCTCGTCACGCAAAGGATGAATGGATCAGGGTTTGGGGTAGAGGGCAGGTGCAGCAGTTCTGTACCTTCTCAAGTATGAAGAAGAGGGGGAATTGTCTCCCCTTTATTTGACCCTCTCTCAGTCATCCACAATAAATTATTTTCTTTCTTTTTAGCCCTTCAAGTTTAAAGGGACAACACCTGGAACAGGGACAGAAAAGTAAGGCAATGCAGTTGAAAAATCCATAGAATCTTTGAGAGGTAGATATTTAAACTGAGGCCACTGGTAATTAATTATTGACTATTCCTCACAGTAGCATCAGAATCTGTAGATGTAGTTGAGTCTTGAATGTGCTCTGGGAGATTATGAATGGGCAACAAATGCTGGCCTAGTCATCAATGCCCTCATCCTGTCAATGAATAAAAAAAAATCTTTGATCTTGGTGATTGGATGTTTTCCCAAATCACATTCTCACCAGGTGCAATTTTTTAACATGGCGAGATGAACAGACAGGGAAGAGGAGAATTCCAGTTCTTGTCACAAATTCATTTTTCTTTCTCTCCATTCTGCTGCTTTTGTTTTTGGATGGGAAAAGGAATACTGTCTTTAAATTAAGTTGAATTTATATCTCTATTCTGGTTACATGGCTATGATGATGGGTGGCTTTATGTCGGAAGTATTTTGAGTCCAGGGAAATAAAGTTACAAAGTGCCACAATCTTACCAGAACCCTTGGGCTGCTTTCTCAGAGAAACGACTGGTGGTGTTTTAACCTGAAGGTCAGCAAGCCTCAGGTGAGGAGGGGCATGTTGAGAAAGTGGACTGTTGTATCATCCCCACACAATCCCCTTATAGTAACCTCAGTTGGTGCAGGAACTGAATCCATCATCCTTTTGACATCAGTCTGCATCACAAACCAACTGTCCATCTAACTGATACCCTCTGGGGAAATAAATTGAACTGATAGGTACAATATTTTTGTGTCAAGTTAAAGTTTCAATTACAGTTATTGATGCATTCTGTTTCACATGGGACATCACTCTTTTATTCAAATGATATGCGTCTCCTGAATTGACAAAAATGTATCCCAAAGTCGCAAAAATTTTTTATTGTGCTTATAAGTAAATCACAACTTTATTTAATTCACTTCAGATCAGATTGCGTTCCCTGGGAATTATGGAAGATCATGACCATTCTATGGCCAGTCATCAGTTTCAGACTTAAGAACCTTTTGGCCTTCTAGTGATGAAATTGCCATTTCAAGTTGAGTCCTTTTTCAGGGCAAACGACTTCTGATACTCAATGCGATCCATCAAGATGTCCTTAAACAGGTATGGTAAGGTCACACAGATACTGAAAGAACAAGGCAACTTGCACAACGGGCTGTTTATTACCCAGGGATCAATAATGGCACAGAATGAGCTGTGAGGATATGCATTACAATTCTGCAGCATCAGCTAAGTTATCACAATGACTCATACCAACTTGGTGATATTCCATCAAATGCATGGTCAAAAATACCGACAGGCTTGTTTATTGGCAAAGGCGATGATGTTTTACTTGTGACTGACTACTCCTTCAAAATTCTTGCCATTTGCTACCTAAGGGATACGTCAAACACTGTAATGAAAAACATAGATTGTAATTTTCAGTACTTTTGATTCCTGGAATAGACAGTGTCAGAAAATAGTCTAAACTAAAGCAGTAAACCTTTTAATGACATGAACGAGTGGATTGTTGTATCATCCCCACACAATGCAAGTAGAATGAAGCAGACAGTATTGTTACTGATTCTGAAGTGTTTGGAGACTAATCAAGGTATTCAAGGAGCAGTGTTATCCCTATGGCACCACCACATAGAAGTAATAACCCCCTTAAAAATTATATCTGGAAGGCAAGTCAGGATAGCTCTTTCAAGTCATTATCATCAGCTCAAGGACAATTATGAGGAAGACAAGATAAAGTGAAGATTACACATGGCCAAAATGCAGTATTGGATTTGCTTCCTCAGCATGTATGGAAAAACGTCAAACTGATATACTTGCAAAAAAAGGCATGGCTTCCTGCTGAAATGTCAAAGCTAAATGATGAATCATGGTCACATGCGGTTATTAACCTGAACAAAAAATAAACTCTTTATCCTAATCAATGCTGAAGCAAAATAGATATACCTTCCTGTTTTTTCCCAGTAACCTTTGATTCCCCAATTGATCATCCCAGAATCTATCTTCACCTTAAATATAACAAGGACTCTGACCCCACAGAGCTCTGTGGTAAAGAAGAAATTCCTTCTCATCTCAGTTTTAAATTGGAGCCTATATGTTTCAATGAGATCACCAACAAATTGAATCAAATGCACACATCAATACTGAGAGTAGAGCTAAGGGTGATAAGATGCACAACACACAAATGTACCTTATTGTCAGTTTCTATTTAACAGTCAAGAAAATCGAATTAACAATTCCAGTGCTCAGGAACATGAGAATTGACGTTTCGGGCATAAGCCCTTATTCAGGAAGGGCTTATGCCCAAAACGTCGATTCTCCTGCTCCTTGGATGCTGCCTGACCTGCTGCGCTTTTTCAGCAACACATTTTTCAGCTCTGATTTCCAGCATCTGCAGTCCTCACTTTCTCTTAATTCCAGTGCTCAGCAAGGCTTCACTGTTTCTACATCCATTTGAATCAGCAGATCACTTATAGATTAAGAAGATATTTACACAGTAAATGTGTGAGTTAATATATTTTTCATGGGATATGAGTATCACTGACAAGATCACCATTTGTTGCCTTTCCTAAATACCCTTGAACTGAGTCATTTGCTAAACCATTTCAAAGGCCTGTTATGAGTCAACCACATTACTGTCAATCTGCAATGACTTAGAGACCAGCCCAGATAAGGATGGCAGATTTCCTTCCCTTAAGGACAATCTGTTGTTAAAATAATCAGTCATAATTTCATGGTCACCATAAATAATACTTTTCTTATGCCTGAAATGACAACTCTCCTGCTCCTCAGATGTTGCCTGACCGGCTGTGCTTTTCCAGTGCCACACTTTTCAACCTTTTTAAAATTTAATTTCCCAATATGTATTAATTGTATTTAAATTCCACCAGCTGTCATGGTAGGATTCAAGTTCATTTCCCTAGAGCATTACCTGGGTATCTGGATTACCAATTAGTTGGTGTTACCATTCAGCTACAATCTATCCCAAATATTCAGTGCTTATATTGTTCACAATCATCTTATTACAGGTAAAAAAGTACTTAGAATTCTTACTACTTAAGGAGTGAGAGAACTTGTGATATTGCTTTACATATCAGGTAGTTTAACATGCTGCAGAATATGCCAAAGATTTGGTCTGGGTATTCTCAGGATGTGATGCAAGTTAACATGGGATATAGTAATTCAAGCAGTGTTAAGGGTGAGAGTTGAAGGAGAACGCTCCTGAAATCCTTTTATTCTTCAATAAAGAACCCTCTGTCATGTTTGTGTGAAGAGTCAAGAGTGTAGCATCCTCCTCTGTACTTCCTTGATCAAGGCTTCCATTGCAACATAGGAAATCTTGGAGCAAGCTCTTCCCGTGTTGCCATTTATTGTCTTTCCAAGATCTGGATATGATGCAGAGTCATTTACCACATCTGCTCCAGCCATACAGTATTCTCACTAAAAGAGGCACAGGCTGGTTTCATATAGTGCACAGCTTGTTTCAACACATGTTAGCCCCATAGTTTTGATTTCCCTGCTGAGAAATGCAATCACTCAACAGAGTGGTTAATGCCTGGCTGCATACTGCAATCATATGAGCTTGAAGACAGTAACAAATTGCCATGTTGCTCAAATCTGACGAAATGAACATAATACATATGAATCAGAAGCAGGAATAGGCCATGCAGTTCCTTGAGCCTGCTCCACCATCTAAAAGGATCATAACTGATTTGATTGTAAATGGAAATCCACTTCTGATAACTTTCCAATTTTAGAGGACGTCAATTATTTTCTTCCAAGATCCGCTTATCATTTTTGGGGATTATCAAATTTAACCCCAAAGCTTCTTAAAGTACAAAATAAGAGCTCTGGTATACCCCCTGGGGAAATTATTATGTTTTTGTTTGAAAAATGTTTGATTTTCTTTGGACATTTTGACATAATGGAGCAGCATTCTTCCAATTTCACTTTCCTGCTGACAATCGAAAAGGAGACCTTGATTCTGTTTTGACAGGAATAGGTCATATCCTCTAAACCTTAACGTTCCCCCATTCCAAGGGTATGAAACAGGGTTAACTGTATGAAGAGTCTTGCTGGACAAGATGCCAGCAAACTTGGAGCCTATAAATGTCTGGGTTTCGATCCGTCAGTCTCTTTGTCTGCTTGTCTACTTGCCTTACTATTTTCAGTCCAACTGATTTCCTCAGATGACAGTAGCTTTGCTTCAGCCTCTCAAAAGTTATTTGCTGGTGTCTATATTACTTACCTGTATAACCTTTTCAAGCTTCTTGATGGGGTGTGGGTGGTTAAAAGGACATTCCATTTTTGATCTCACTTTGGAGAGTAGTGAGCAGATTTTGGAAGGGTAGGTTTTCACATTACAGGAAATGTGATTTTTTTTCAATGAGTACAATTCAAAAACAATAAATTAATAATTGAAGTGGATTAGTAATTACTTAAAAAGAATATTAACCATGCCACACAGCAGAGCTAAATTAGAAAACCTGTTCCTTTGTTATTTCGGTTAAGGAGCAGAGCTAGGAAGCAATTGACTGGATCCTAAGTCCCGATCACTGGGGCAAGGAATGGGCATGAGACCTGAGCCAAGGAGCTGTGTAGAACCAAGACTGAACTTGTACTTCCTCTGGTGGCACGCTTCTGGGCTGACTTCATGTGAAAGTGGTAGTCAGAAATTGGTTACTTTTCATCTTATGTTTTTTCTCCTCTCCTGCCTTCATTGTGGACAGGTTTAGGGTTTACAAATTCTCTCTCTCGCTCCTCTCTCTCTCAGTGTGGGTCAACCTGCTTGTTAACTCAGAGTCTCTTCCCTCTACTCACTTATTGACTCACAACCCCTTCCACGAACTTCTTTCCAACTCTCAATCTCATCCTTTCAATGACCCAGCAGGCATTCTGACACCTGAAGTTTCTCATTTCCCCACATACCTCCTCAGCAGACTTTCCTTTTGGTTTCATTTATTGTACCTGGATGTTCATAGAATCCCTACAGTGTGGAAATAGGCCATTTGGCCGAACAAGTCCACACTGACCCACCAAAGAGTAACCCACCCAGACCCATTCCCCTACCCTATTAGTCTACATTTACTCCTAATTAGTGCACCTAACCTACACATCCTTGAACACGACAGATAATTTAGCATGGTCAATTCACCTAACCTTCCCATCTTTGGATTTTGGGGAAAACTGGAGCACCCGGAGGAAACCCATGCAGACTCAGGGAAAATGTGCAAACTCCACACAGAAGTCACCTGAGGCTGGAATTGACAGAACCCTGTCACTGTGAGGCAGCAGTGCTAATCACTGAGCCATTGTGCCGCCCCAATGTTGTTGGCTGGCCAGCCTTTATTGCCCAGCCCTGATTCCTACTGTCCAGGCCTTAAGCTGAATGAAACTAGTTTTCTTTGTTGAACTCACTGATCTTCCAATCAGAGCCATTTCTCTTCTCTTCACTAGTGAGCCTGTCAGCAGCAAACATAAGTGGGGGGGGGGGGGGGGGGGGGGGTGGGGGGGGGGGGGGTGGGGCGGGGGGAGCTGAGTGAAAGAAAGAGGCTGCAAGGGTGGTGTGGGAAAGGGAGAGATTTCAAGGTGTTTTGGGCAAGTAGGAGAGACATTGTGGATAATAAAAGGAACAGGGAAAATGCTAGGGAGCTAGGGAGAGGGGAAGGTTGCAGGGCCAGGGTAGAGGAAGGTTGTGGGGACAGGGGCAGGGAAAAGTGGAGCTGCAAGGGAGTGGAGGGAAGCTACTCAGAAGAGAGCACATTTACAACACACAAAATTGCTTTAGCCTGTTTCTGTCATTGCCAGAATGTAGCAAAATGGAAGCTGTACCTCACTGCAATACACCTTGGAGAAGCACAGCGTGAGGTAAACAAGCATGGAAGGCAGGCACTATGGAATTGCACAATAGCAGTTCTTAATTTAGGGAGTTACGTGTTACACAAACATGAATTGAATTGTACATGAAGGTATTCAGGTTTTCTGCATGTTACTATTTATAGTGAGGGCAATGGCATATCAGAGTATATTGTGAGCCAACTAGATAGTGATACAAGGTTCTTCAGAGCTTTAATAGTTGGGACATTAATATGTACGCTTATGTGACAATTTACGATCTTCACAACAATGCACATGACCTTTAATTTGGCTGAAATTTGTTGTCTCTCCCTTCGGAGCTGGCATGTCTGGACAACCATGATATCTTTCCAAAGACCAAATTGAATTTGAAATTAAATGGTGTTTTCATTCGACCTGACAAAGACAATATACAGATGATTGCTAGTTAGTCTCAGTAAGGAAGAGTTTGGGGGCTTGTTTAATATCAAAATTCAATAGAACAGCATAGAATCATAGAATCAAACAAAT
Source organism: Chiloscyllium punctatum (assembly GCF_047496795.1). Classification (NCBI taxonomy): domain Eukaryota; kingdom Metazoa; phylum Chordata; class Chondrichthyes; order Orectolobiformes; family Hemiscylliidae; genus Chiloscyllium; species Chiloscyllium punctatum. The sequence goes on along the minus strand of NC_092741.1, from coordinate 73,680,104 downwards.
TGGAAACAGACCCTTCGGAGTTGATAAAGTGTGGTGCTAGGAAAAGCACAGCAACATCTGAGGAGCAAGAGAGTCGACATTTTGGGCATAATCCTTCATCGGAATGGTGGAGGGGGAAGGGCTGAGAAATAAATGGGGGTGTTTGGGGAAAGGTAGGTGGGATGGCGATAGGTAGGTGAAGGTAGGAGGTGATTGTGACAGTTTGGTGAGAAGTGTGGAGTGGATAGGTAGGAAGGAAGATGGACAGGTCAAGTTAAGAGGCAAAGCCAAGTCGGAGGGTTGGATCTGGGTTGGGGTGGGGGTAGGGAGCTTTGGAAACTGGTGAATTCAATGTTGCGGCCATGTTGTTGTGGGTTCCTGAGGCGGAAGATGAGGTACTCCTCCTCTAGTTTGCAGGTGGCCTTATTGAAGTGGTGGAGGAGGCCAGGAATGGACATGTCATCGGAGGAATAGGAGGGGAAGTTAAACTGGTTGGCCACCAGAAGGTGGGGTTGGTTGGAGTGTACAGACCAGAGATGTTTCCTGAGCCATTCCGTGAGTTTGCATTCAGTCTCTCTGATGTAGAGGAGACTACATCAAGGGACCGGATGCAATAAATGAGGTTTGAGGATATGCAACTAAATCTTTGCTGGATTTGGAATGATTCAATGGGGCCTTGGACAGACATGAGGGGAAATGATAGGTGCAGAGTTTGCACAGCTTACAGCAGCAGGGGAAGGTGCTGGGTGTGGAGAGTGGGTCGGTGGGGAGTATGGACCTAACAAGGGAGTCATCGAGGGAATGCTCCCTATGGAATGCAGATAGGGGTGGGGAGGGAAATACATTTTTGGTGGTGGGGTCTGACTGTAGGTGGTGAAAATGGTGGAAGGTGATACACTGGATTTGGAGATTAGTGGGTGGAACGTGAGTAAAGTGGTGTTTCTATCCTTGTTCCACTTGAGGGTGTGGGATCCGAGGGTGGAGGTGCAGGAAATAGGGGAGATGTAATTGAGGACATTGTTGATAATAGGGGAGGGGAAATTATGGTCCTGGAAGTAGAAGCACATCTGGGATGCCCTGGAGTGAAATCGCTCACCCTTGAAGCAGGTACAGCAGAGGCAGAGGAATTGGGAGCAAGGGATTACTTCGGTCCAACTCATCCACGCTGACCACATTCCCAAACTAAACTAGTCCCATTTGGCTCATATCCATTCAAATCTAATCTAAATCTAATGTGTTCATGTACTTATCCAAATGTCTTTTAAATGTTGTAACTGTACCTGCATCCACCACTTCCTCTGGCAGTTCATTCCACACAAAAACCACTCTTTGTGTAAAAAAGTTGCCCTTCATGTCCATTTTAAAACTTTCACTACTCACCTTAAAAATATGCCCCATAGTTTTGAATTCCCATCTTAGAGAAAAGATCTTTGCTATTCACCTTATCTATGGCCATCGTGATTTTATAAATCTCAATGAGATCAATCCTCAACTGCCTACACTACAGTGAAAATACCTAAATGGATAAGTTATACTAATTTGTTGCTATATTGTCTTTCCCACAATTATGGCAGTCTATCTCAGTGGCCAGATGGTTGAAAAGTTTTAGTGAGTAAGATTGGCAGCTGCCTGCTCTCAGCCACTTTTAATTTGAGATTCAGCTGTCAAGAAACCATCAAACCTGACAAGACACGCATTTGCACGGAGAGTAAATTAGATTTTGATGCAACAGGGAGTGATCAGGTTAGGTTTAGGTTAAATTATCAAAAAATAATTTTAAAACCTCAGGCTGCATTCAGGAACTGTTTATTTTATAATATTTATATGATTCACATTTTGGGTCACATTGACAGCTGCTTAGAGCAATCATTTTACAGTTCTGAAGCAACTTTGTGTCTTGTGCACAAGATGGTGTGTGATTTTAATAGTGACATTTCAATCTAACCTATTCTTTAAATGTACGATTTTGTACGTGATTCTATTTGCAAACACTCAACAAACCAGGCCACACCTGTGGAGTGTAAAGCAAGACTTCACAAGAAAAGTCATATGGTCCTGGAAAAGCACAGTTGAGCAGGCAGCATCTGAGGAGCCAGAGAGTCAACATTTTGAGCAGCCACACTTGATGTGCTTTTTTAGCGTCACACTTTTTGACTCTGACTCTCCAGCATCTGCAGTTCTCACTTTCTCCTTCACAAGAAAGTTTGGTGACTTTCTGCCCTCACATTGGAAAGTCATCAAGGTTGACTCATTCTTTCTAGAGATGCTGCCTGATCTGCTGAGTACTTGTAGCATTTTCTATTGAAGTGCTTGAAGTCTGCACTGCACTGTTTCTGCACAACAGATGCCTGGAATTTCCTCAAAAGATTGGCTATCTTAACTTCAATGGAAGATCAGTGGAATTCAATTTGCATATGTCTGGTAGGTTTTTCATATATTCCATTAATGTTGCAGTAGCTGATCAAGAAATGGGAAAATCTTTTAGCTAAGTACCATTTCAGATCCGCAATAACATTTTGATTTGAAGATCTTTAGAAATTCCTTATGTCTACTTAATGCCAGACTGGTTATATTAGATTTTATAGAGGTTGATTAAACACTTCTGTTTACTTTAGGTGCCTACATATGGCGATCACTTAATTACATACAAAATGCAATTTTCCACCTTACAAGCTGACACAAAGAATTCCATCATGATTGTTTAGTATAAACACATAACATGCTACCAAATGCTGACATAAAACAACTCTACGGTTGTTAGAATGAATGCTGTAAATGAGATCACTATCATTATGAAAGGGTTAAGTGAAATGAAGCATTTCTTTTTAATCACCAACTACCAGCTTGGTCATATTGACAATAGAGAAAATATTAGATTCCATTGCCTTCTGATTTTTGCATTTGGATAGATATCATATAAATTATTGATGTATTATTATATAAATAACTTAAAAGTTATTTTGAAGGATACATAATACACCGGGATTCACTTGAAATTTATTTACCTTCAGGTGAAGACTGCACCAACGTTGGTTAAGTTTAGTGTTTCAATAACGAGTACTGCCATTTCATGATTTGACACATTTTGTCGCGAATAGAAAAAAACACAGCACGCAAATTTCAATCAGTGTAACTGATATGAGGAGTTATTTTGTTCCAGAGTGATTCCAAACTCAAACCAACTTGCTTTAACAGATTCTTGTTAGTTCATGATAAATTGTATTTGTTTTTAACATTTTTTGCCCTGTCAGGTTGAGATAAGAAGCTCCAAATTATGGTTTTCTGATTGTGGGAATTCAATTTAATATCTTGAGAAATCTTTTTGAAAGTTTGTTGACAACTTATATTTTGTTTTCTCTTGAAATTATGTTCAGGTTGTGAAATATCTGACTTTTGTTGTTAACAGCAAGTGAAAAAAGCTGCTTACTAAGTTTTAATGAATTCTATGCCACAGACTTCCTCTGAGCATTCAAGGTGGTGCCAAACAGGGTGAGCTCCCTTTAGCAGATCTTATTCTTACATTTCTCGCAATTATTCTACATTTTAAACCTCAATTCTAAGTATATAAAAATTACGAACAATGTTCTCTTAAATATACACCTTTCTTGCAGCCGTAACTTTGTATTACATGCTCTGTTTGCATTTGAAAATATACCATATAAATTATAGATGTGTTATTATATAAATAACTGAAAAGTTATTTTGAAGGATACATAATACACTGGGATTCAGTTGAAATTTATTTGTCTCCTGGTGAAGACAACACCAACCTAGCTTTAAATTGAGGGATGACAGATATAGGAAAGATGTCAGAGGTAGGTTCTTTACTCAGAGAGTAGTAAGGATATGGAATGCTCTGATTGCAATAGTAGTAGACTCAGCAACTTTAAGGACATTTAAATGGTCATTAGATAAATACATGGATGATAATGGAATAGTATACGTTAGATGGGCTTCAGATCAGTTTCACAGGCTGGCACAACGTCAAGGGTCGAAGGGCCTGTACTGCACAGATTAGATTCCCTACAGTATGGAAACAGACCATTTGGCCCAACAAGTCCACACCAACCTTCTGAAGAGTAACCCACCCCTTTACCCTATATTTACTCCTGACTAATGCACCTAGTACTATGGGCAATTCAGCACAGCCAATTCACCTAACATGCACATCTTTTGACTGTGAGAGGAAATCCACTCAGACACGGGGAGAATATGTAACTTCTACACAGACAGTTGCCTGAGACTGGAATCAAATCCAGGTCCCTGGAGCTGTGAGGCAGTGGTGCTAACCAGTGAGTTCCATGTACTGTGTTCTATGTTCAGTCACCCTATGATCTTTGTGTCTTTGCATGCTATGATCTGCCTGTACTGCATACAAAGCAAAACTTTTAATTGCACTTAGGTACATGCGACAATAATAAATCAAATCAAATCAAATATGTTTGAAAGTTGGTTTACATTTGGAGCAAACAAATTTCTATAAATAGAAAGTAAAAAGTACAAAACCCAGGTTTAAATCACTGTATAGAAAGCACAATGAAGTTTAGAGTATATGCAAGGGATTAAGAGAGAAAATTAAATAGCATAAATCAAAGTAAAACAGAGTTCACCTTTTTAAAAAAAATCTGAAGAAGATTTCTTTTCTAAGAAAATGCAATGCCACCCTCATAAAATAGATTTTTCAGCCTAAAGAGGGCTTGTTCAGTCCTAACCAAGTTAAAAATGCAGTTACTCCTAACTACGAACATACAAATAAGAGTAGAAGACCATTCAATCCCTCAAGTTTGCTACCCCATTCAATAAGATCATGGCTATCTGTTTTGTGTTTCAAATTCCACAGTCCCATCTATCAATGATAACCTTTGTTTCCCCTGCTGAACAAGAATCTTTGCACCTCAGTCTTACACATGTACACTGACCCTGCCTTTGCAGTCTTTTGAGGCACAGACTTTCAAAGTTGCTTAAGCTTCTGAGAGATAAAAGAATCTTCTGAACTCTGTCCTAAAAAGATAACTCCTAATTTAAAAACAGTGCCATCTGATTCTGGACTGACTCACAAGAAGAAACATCATTTCCACACCCATCCTGTCAAGACCATTCAAGATGTTATGTGTTTCAATCCAGACACCTCTCACTCTTCTAAACACCAGTTGAAACAAGATCAGCCTGTCTAACCAATCCTTCAAAAACAATATGCATTTTCCGGGCATTAACCTAGTAAACCTCCCATGAACCACAAATAATACATTTAGACCTCTCCTTTAATAAGGAGACCAAAACTCCATATAGTACTAGACATATGGTCTCACAATGGCTTGTAACTAAAGTATAATATTCTTACTTTTATATGCAATTCCATTCTAATAAAAGGTAGCATCCTATTAATTTTCTTGAGTATGAGCGAGGATTTTATGCAAACTTATTGTGATTTAGGCAAGAACACCTAAATCCTTCTGCATCTCAGAATCCTCATTCCATTTTATATATTACCTGCTCATTCTTCCTGTTGAAGTGAACAACTTCAAATTTTCCCACATTATACTCCATCTGCCAGATTTTTGCTCAGTCACTGAATCCTTTTTGGTCTGCAACTTCTTTATGTCCCATTCACAGAAGCAAAATTCTTCCTCATGTCTTCCACCATTTCTTTATCAGCTATCAGTTAATCCTCATTCTCACTCTGTAGTGAACAAATGATCACTTGTTTTTTTTTTCCTTTTTTTCCTTTTCTTGCTATCTATTTTTATATCCCTACATTGCTTTCTCTTGTAGTTTAATTTCTTTGGGCTGAATCTTACATATTTTGACGAAGCACAATTGTATCAATTGTTTTGGAGGGATCCTCATGTGAGGCCCAATGAAATTACTCACTGTATCTGAGCAAACACTGTATCTTATTAACTAACTGCCCAACCGCATGCCCAATCCTATCCCCACTTTATCACAGACAGTTCCTGAAACATCCCACCACTCTTTGGGTACCTGTTGAAAGACTGGCATCCTTTGTTCCCATGCCATCTTTGAAAGGTGACTGTGCACCTGGACATGTGTTGGCAATCCCTTGTTGCCCTTGACCAGGAAAATAATGGCACAGCAGCCACAAAGCTACCTTGCTCACAGTACACAGCTGGCATGACTCAAACTCCCACGTATATAAAACTTCACTTGCTCATCCTTGACATTATTTAACCATTGGGTCAGACAGTTCATCACTCCTTAGCTACATCCTAGTAAAACACTCTCTCTATGACACTACTTACTCTGTCCCAATGCCCTCTGCATCTTGTCATTTTCCAGCAGGGAAATACTGGCAAGCAGTCAGATAATTCCAAAAAAGAGCTTTTATTGACAGCCAGTGAAAAGGACACAAACAAAACCCATATAGAGGCTTCAGTTCATCCTTATAATACACATTGAAAACTGGCTTCCTGACCAATGATTGGTTTACATTTCATGACACTTTCTCAGACCCATCTCTGATCTCCATGAACTGAGGGTCAGTCAGGTCATATATGGGCTTGTAGTGTCCAACATGGCTGAGCTCTGTCATGCACAAGGAGAACCTCCTCCCCTTCAATGTCTTCATTCACCTCCTGGGAAGCCTGGTCCCGTTCCTCCAATTCCTCAGCATTTATCACTTCACCGCATTACCTGCTGCAATTGTGCAGAGTACAACATGCCAGGATGACGTGACACATACTGGGCTGGACAAACAACCATCCCCAACCCTGACCCCAGTCATGAACCCTGACCAGCCCTATACTCTGCTCCACTAGGAACCTGGGCAAGCATTGTATCTGTGCTACATCAGTCAGGAGATGCACAATGGTGTCATGAGCCATGGTTACAGTGGGTACCTCTTGTCCCCAAGTAACCAGTCTTATAAAGCACCAGGACCCTAGAATGCACCAAGCACACAAGACTGCTCCAGGATATACAAGTCTTGGCAGCTCCCAAGGCAGCAGGCACACATTCAGAGGAAATGCCAAAAATAATCTGAGACCATCTATACATTAATTGAGTTGAATCCCTCCCTATTGATGAATTCCACAGCATTGTGGTGCAGTCCTTTCTATGTTGTGTGTGTATGCAGCCAGCCCTAAGATTCTCAGGTTTCCAATCATGTTGCTGAAACCTTCTGCCTGGGCTGCAGCACTGACCTCAGCAGCAGGAACCAAAAGAAATGGTATGATATTGTATAGATGGCATCAGTCACTGTGCTGATTTATTTGTGACTGCACACCTGAGAAATTCCACACAGTTCTCCTGTTGTTCTCTGGAAGGAACACATTCAAAGTGGTTGACCCCTAAAACCCCCACTGATGGAAGATAGTTTTCTCTAACTGCAGTTGTCAGGTTCCACTCCAGCAACCAGTATTGTTCCATCTCAATCTCCCAGGACATATGGAACCTTCATCAACACTGTGTTTCACCTATTCCCAGGAAATGGAGGTGGGATTGAAAACCTCCTGGCCTCCTTTGGGCTCCATGCAACCTGAGGCTGTGACTTCTTCCCATCCCAGATCCACATCAATCACTCATTCGGTAAAGAATTACAGATTGGATATCATACAGATGGAGGCCATTCAGTCCATTATCCCCTTACTGGTTCTATTCTTTGGTGTCAATCTCATGCCTCTCCTCCATAATCCTGTGCACCATTTCTATCCAAATAACCATATAATGCCCTCTTGCATGCCTCAATTGAGCCTGCTGTTACCACATTTCCAAGCTGTGCTTTCCATGCCTTAACTACTTGTTGTGTGATAGAAGTTTTTTTTCCTCAAATCAACCTTGCTTCGTTTGCACATCAATTTAAATAAATGTGATGTCATACACTTTGGTAGCAAAAATAGGAAGGCAGACCATGAACTGAATGGCAATAGCTTGGGAAAGAAGGAGATGCACCGAGACATGGCTGTCCTTCTGTCAAGGCTAAAAGTAAGCATGCAGGTGCAATAGGCGATGAAGAATGCAAATGGTTAGCCTTCATAATAAGAAGAATCGAGCTGAGGAACAGGGATATCTTGATGCAATAGTACATGGCCTTTGTGAGATCACATCTGGAGGACTTTGGTCTCCTGATCTGAGCAAGGATGTTCAGGAGGGAGTGGAACAAATGTTCACCAGCCTGATTCATGTGATGGCAGAATTGAGACGTGAAGAGAGACTGGATCAGTCCATTACTTTTCATGATTTATATAACTGATTTGGATGTGAGCTTCAGAGGTACAGTTAGTTAATTTGCAGATGACACCAAAATTGGAGGTGTAGTGGACAGCAAAGAAGGTTATCTCAGATTACAATGGGAGCTTGATCAGATGGGCCAATGGGCTGAGAAGTGGCAGATGGAGTTTAATTCAGATAATTGCGAGGTGTTACATTTTGGGAAAGTAAATCTTAGCAGGACTTATACACTTACTAGGGACTGCTGTTGAACAAAGAGATCTTAGAGTGTAGGTTCCTAGTTCATTGAAAGTACAGTCACAGGTCGATAGGATAGTGAAGAAGGCATTTGGTATGCTTTCCTTTATTGGTCAGAGTATTGAGTACAGGAGTTGAGAGATCATGTTGCGCTGTACAGGACATTGGTTAGGCCACTTTTGGAACAGTGCATGCAATTCTGGTCTCACTCCTATAGGAAGGATGTTGTGAAACTTGAAATGGTTCAGAAAAGATTAACAAGGTTGTTGCCAGAGTTGGAGGATTTGAGCTATAGAGAGAGGTTGAATAGGCTAAGGCTGTCTTTCCTAGAGTGTCCGAGGCTGAGGGCTGACCTTACAGAGGTTTATAAAATCATGAGGGGCATGGATAGGATAAATAGACAAAGTCTTTTCCCTGGGGTGGCGGAGTCCAGAACTAGAGATCATAGGTTTAGGGTGAGAGGTGAAAGTTTTAAAAGTGACCTAAGGGGCAATGTTTTCATGCAGAGGGTGGTGTGTGTATGTGTGTGTGTGTGTGTGTGTGGAATGGGCTGCCAGAGGAAGTGGTGGCGACTGGTACAATTTCAACATTTAAAAGGCATCTGGAAGGGTATGTGCATAAGAAGGGTTTGGAAGGATATGGGCCAAGTAATGGCAGGTGGGACTAGATTGGATTGGGATATATGGTCAGCATGGATGAGTTGGAATGAAGAGTCTGTTTCCATGCTGTACATCTCTATGGCTCAATGACTCTATGTTCACTAGAGTTGAGAAGAATGAAGGGGGATCTCATGGAAAGCTATAAAATTCTGACAGGACTAAACCGAGTAAACACAGGGTTGATGCTTTCTATGACCAGAGAGTCCACAACCAAGGAACACGGTCTAAAGATACAGGGTAGACTATTTAGGACTGAGAGCGATGGGCCTATGAAATTACATTCCACAGAATGCAGTTGAGGTCAAAATATTGAAAGTTTTCAAAAAGGAGTTAGAAATAGTTCTCAGGGCTCAAGGAATCAAAAGGGGATGGAGAAAATTCAGGAACAGGGAACTGAGTTGGATACTCAGCCATGTTCATATTGCAGGCTGAATGGCCTACTCCTGCTCCTTGAGTCTCTGTTTCCATGTCTGAACCCAAAGCATCTGTTCTTTGAAGGTGGCCTATTGTTTGGTTACTCTTTTTCCCACGAACTTCTTATTCCAATGAATTGTGCTCAGCTCTGTTTCTCCCCCATTCAAGTATACTCTCTGCCAATTGATTCTTTCTACTTTGGATTGTTGCAAATCATTCTCTACCACCATGAAACTTAGGATACAATGATCACTGTCTCCTAAATGATCCCCCACTGGCACTTGATTCAGCTCATTTCCAAGGACCGGATCTAACAACGAATCATTCATTGATAGATTGAACGCATGTTGTTCTAAGAATCGCTCCTGAATGCAATATAAGAACACTTGCCCCTCACTGCTCCTTACACTGAGTATTTCAGTCTATGTTTGGGTAATCGAAGTTCTTTGTTATATCAACTGTACAATATTGCCATTTTCCTGTCATTTTCTTGCAGACTCATTCCTCTCCATCCTTTCCACTAATTGGTAGTCTATAGACTAGACCAAGCAAAGAAACTGCACTCTTTTTATTCTGTAGTTCCAGCCAAATTGACTCTGTCCTCAAAACCTCTGAAACCTCTTCCTTCTCCAGCACTGCAATTAACTCATTAACCAACAGTACTACCCCTCCTCCTTTCCTTCCTTTTTTTAATCTTTCTCTCTGGAAGTACCAGCTGTATGCCTAAGTATTTTTCAAACCCTTGTGTTTTCCTCTATTAGTCTGTTCTTGGTTCTCACACCTCTGCTGATTTAGTTTGAAGCCCTCCCAATGATACTAGTAAATGTCCCATGAGCACCTCAGTCCTAGTGCCATTCAGGTGAATCCATCCTTTTCAGGTATTCCATTGCACAGAGACAGTGCCAGTATCTTTATATCAGTGTTATGCATCTACATGCATTCCGTTAGTGACTCTTTAGTTTTGCCTTCTTTTTTAACTTTGTGACATCGATTTTTGACTGTTGGTGTATTCCCAGGATATGTTTTTTTCTCTTCCTTTTCCTGTCATTCTCTCACCCTTATTTCCCATATTAATATTTCTCTGTCTTATCTTGTCTCTGCATTTTGATATACAATATCTAATTTAGTAAGGTTACATTTTTCATCAGACTTTGCATCAAGAACAGTGGGTAATTTGTTTAAATTCACACCAAATCAATGTTCATTGTATGAGTACAGATTATAACTGCCTTAACATCACCTTATCTTGTGTTTTAGCCCAATATAGCTATATAAGTAGTGAGATACCCATCTTGAGGATGGCATATTGTAATGTGTCCCTTTGAGGATGCTTCTTTAATATCACTAAATGACTCTCTTCCACTTTAGGGACAGTAACTCCTTCTTTACACCTGAACATAATAGGTTATCAAATATAGTTTATAATATAGTTTAATATTTAATATAGTTTCTGAGACCCCTCTCTCTACCTCTTCTCTTTTACTGATATTAGAATAATGTGATATGTGCACTCTGATGTAATGGAGGTAAGGTTGCCCATATTCTGCTATAAACATACTTAATCTCATTTCTTGGGTTGAGTAAGATCAATATCTCACTTTTCCTCCTGAATTTCCTTTCTGAAAATTTATTACCTTAATTTACCTATTTGTGAGATGGCTGTGCCTTCTAACTTCCTGTCCCTGAAGCAGAATTTCTGCATTGACTTTAAGGTTGCCAGAGGTATTGTTGAGATTCCTTTCGATACCAATAATGTTACCAAATGCTTGGAGAAAACCTTGGTCTGGAATATCAGTCCCATGAGGTAGCCTATGAACTTTTCATATCCACATGTAAATTCCTTTTCTATGGTATGTACCTCCATCCATTTGCTATCAAAGCTCTTGTCAAAAAATAAACTGGCTTTCATGTTCCATCAGTTTGCATTTGAATAAGGACTGCTTGTATTCCTGAGGATGTAATAGTTATGGCTACATAGCGAATAAGTCTGGAATTGTATTCTGCTGAAACTCAGGAGAAAGTAATGTTTCTTTTTAATCTTTTCAAAAGTTTCAGTTTGTTCCTTAATGTAGCATGATTGTCGAATGCTTTAAAAAAGCTCCCTTTTGGATTGAGGATAAGTTACTGCACTGATTCACCATGCTTAAGAAGTCCAAGATGCATGGACTTCAGTGCAGAAAATTCTTTTAATAGCTTTTGTCTTCTTTGGTATGACTGTGATGCCTTTCTCTTGGATAATGTGATCAAGAAATGGAACTGTTGCTCTCCAGAACTGGCATTTCTCGAATGGTTTAAGGTGTACATTCTGTAATGTCTTTAACACGTCTCTGACCCTCTGGTTGTATTCTTCATTTTACCATGCACTACGATATCATTCATATGGCAAATAGTCATCTGTTGTCTTTCCAGGATTCTAGACCCTGTCCTTTGTAAAATCTGAATGCAGAAGAGATCCCAGTTGTCAGACAATTGAAGCAATACCACCTGAATTATGTAATAACAGCAGCTAGCAGTCTTTTGTTTTAAGTGCATTGGAAGGGGAGTTGGCATCCAGTTTTGTGAAAAAAACTCCTTTTGTTGCCAAGTTGTCAAAATATATTTGAAAGACAGATTGGAATAGATTTCCTTACTGATTCTTTTGTTTGACTGATTGTCATCTGCACCAAATCTTTTCGTTTTGTCTTGGGAACAAGTACTAATCCCAAGCGCTGTGGTGCAGGTTCTGACATTGACGTCCCCCCACCCCCACCCCTTTCAATCATATTGTCTAACTGAGATTTTTCTTTTCCCATCAAAGGATGAAGACATTTTCTGGGAATGTAAAAGGGTGCAGAAAAGATTTACAAGGATGTTGCCAGGATTGGAAGTTTTGAGCGATATGGAGAGGTTGAATAGACTGGGGCTATTTTCCCTGGAGTGTTGGAGGTTGTGGGATGACCTTATAGAAGTGTGTAAAATCATGAAGGGCGTGAATAGGGTAAATAGCCAAGGTCTTTTCCCCAGGGTAATAGAGGGCATAGTTTTAAAGTGAGTGGGGAAAGTTTTAAAGGAGACCTAAGGGGCAATGTTATCACACAGAGGATAGTGCGTGTTTGGAATGAGCTGCAAAAGGATGTGGTGGAAACTGGTATAATTACAACATTTAAAAGCATCTGGATAGGTACATGAATAGGAATGGTCTAGAGGGATATAGGCCAAATGCTGACAAATGGGACGAGACAAATCTAGGATATCTAGTTAGCATGAACAAATTGGACCAAAGTGTCTATATCCATGCTGTACATCTCTATGACTCAATGTGCAAGCAGATGAATTTAGCATTTTCTTGCAGAGTAATGTGCTACCACTTTAATTTTTTTGTATATTTAAATAGCTTTGGAAACACATGTCAAAATTCTCCCCAGTCTTCATCCCGAAGTGACGACTCCAATCTCACAAAGAGACCAAGACAAATGCATGCATTTCTGCTCAATACTGAAATATTCTGATTTCTCAGTATAACTAATGTTTTACTGATAGTTCATCCTCTGTGATCAAGCTTTATGGTGATTTTCTCATGCATCTGACATTCTGTGCCTCTTAAATCCTGTGGTTTGATACAAAAGCAGAAATTGTTGGCAAAACTTAACAGCATCTGTGAGAAGAAAGCAGAGTTAACGTTTCAAGTCCAAAGATTCTTCACCAGAACACTTTGGAGTTTGATGTTAGCTGTTCAACCATGGCAAGCTGTCTGCCAGTATTGAAATAGTAGCTTCTACGCCAAGATTAAAATCTGTTTCAAACAAATGCAGTTTCAAGTTAATCATCCAAAATCTATTTTTGTTTCACACCCCACCTGGGAAAGTTGCTTTTGTTCCGAATCTTTTTGAACATTTTCCTTGTTGTATAATTTCTATTTCTCTGGAGGTTTTCTTTTTTTGCAGCACCTTTGATTTTGAGAATGTTTTTACTTACAATATTTCCTAATGTATCTCGACTGGCCACATTTATGTCAATCACCTCCCCCTGCTGGGCATTTGTTCAACATTTGGCTCTGTTTGGACCCACAACTTGTACATCCTTATATGGTCAATGACGTTGATTTCCCCTCCCTCGTGTCCTGTTGAGTCGTTGGGAGGATGCCAATGTAATCTCCTGGGGCCAACTCATCGAACATTGCCAGAAGAGTCCTTAATGTTCCCTTCCAGTACTGCCCAATTTTGGACCTGATTTCTGCCTGTGTAGCAAACTGATTTGCCTGTTCCAATGTCAAATCCTCCTTGGATTGAAGAACTCTACAACCTGGAGGCAGAAAGCAGGAGATTACAAACAAGTTAGCTTAACATCTGTCATAAGCAAAACATTAGAAGCTATAATTAAAGATATTATAAGAGGGCACTCGAATAAGCTCAAGGTATTCAGGCAAAATCAGCATGATTTTTTAAAATGGAAATATTTTTTAAACAATTTATTGGAGTTCTTTGAAGAAGTAACTTTGTTGAGGATGAAGGGGAGCCAGTGGATGTATTGTATACAGATTAAGTGCCAGAACAAAGGCGTAGAAGAAAAAGGTCACAGTGTAGTGTATAACATATTGGCATGGATGGAAGATTGGCTTGCCAATACGAAGCAGAAAGTAGGAATAAGTAGGTTTTTTTCAGGCTGGCAGGATGTCACGAGTGATGTGCCACAGGGTTCTGAGTGCTGCAGCCTCAACTTCTTACAAATTATGTAAATGATTTAGATGAAGAGACCAGAGTATGTTAACTAAATTTGCTAATGACATAAAAATAGGTTAGAACATGTGTAAAGGGATATAGATAGATTAAAAGAGTGGGCAAAGATCTGGCAAATGGAGTATAATGTAGTAAAGTTTGAAATAGTCCATTTCAGCAGAAAGAATAAAAAAAACTACCTAAATGGTGGGAAATTGCAGAGCTCTGAGATGCAGAGAGATCTGGGTGTCTCAAAAGGCTAGTATACAGGTGGCGCACATAACCAGGAAAGCTAATAAAATGTTACGTTTTACTGTGAGAGGAATTGAATACAAGAGAAGGAAGGCTATGCTTCATTCATACTAAATATTGATAATATTACTAAATAGTTGGTGTATTACATTGATCGCCATTCTCACGGAAGGATGTGAAAACATTGGAAGTTTAGAGAAGGTATACTAAACTAAAATCTGGAATGAGAGGATTGCTTTTTGAGGAAAAGCTATACTGGCTAGGCCTCTATCCTCTGGAGTCTAGAAATGCCAGAGGTGACTTAATTGAAACATATGAGATCCTGAGGAGACATGACTGGGTGAAGTTTAAAAGGATATTTCCTCCTGTGGGAGAATCTAGAACTAAGAGTCATAGTTTAAAAATAAGCCATGCCCATTTACAACAGAGACTAGGAAACACTTTTCTCTCAGAGTGCTGTGAGTGATTTGGAATTTCCTTCATCAAATGCTCCATTAAAATTTAAATATTTAAATAAATAAAAACCTTTAAATATTTTTAAGGCAGAGATTCTTACTCACCAGTTGAATGAAACATTATCAGGATCTTGCAAGAATACAGAGTTGAGGTTAAAATTAGATCAACCATGATTTTATTGAATGACAGAGCAGGTTTGAAGGATAAATGGCTTAAAAGACTTATATTAATTCTCCTGAACACTGATTATTGATTGAGTTTCATCTATTCTATCACTGAATTTCTTCTAGGGGGAAATCCACATTGATTGCTTTAATCAATGTACCATACTCTATCATGCTTCTTTTTGCCTTGCCAGAACATAATCAGCTAGTGGACCCATGGTGACTTGATGACACTACTCTTTTGTCCATAAGGCTGAAACTTTCCATGGTTTTGAAACTGTTGTTTCCAGCTACGACTGTCAGCTTCATTGCGAACCTTTCACAATATCAAATTACTGAAGTAATGGCCATATCTCTACTGGAATTATTATCCCTATAGACTATCATCTTTGACTGACCTCAGTGAGCCTTTGGGCCTTTTTCTTCCTACTGTTAATGTTTTATGATCTTGTGTATTTTCTCTCTCTAATTACTCTACCTACTGCCTGTTTGTTGATAGACATCAAAGTTTTCTGAAGTTCTTCTTGCCCTTTCAGATGTTTCAGTTCTATAGCTCTGTAATTGAAGTTTTCTGAAATCTTTTATTTGTCTTTGAGCCTTTCTACTTTTTGCTCAAATGCATCTTTGAAGTCTTCTGAGGTCTTGCTCAGCTGTCTCTTGGACTCTATTTTAATTTTCCTATCCTGTCTCTGGAGTTTTTTTTTCTCTGACTGCGATCACATTTGATCTGCACTTTAAGCCAGCACTGCTCACTGTATATTGTGATATTAGTGTGGAAAATCTCAGGCTGTGAGTATATGGACGTACATTGACTTGGCGCTGTTTTCCTATATCAACATCAATGTACTTCAGCATTCCTTTACTTGAAATAAAAGGAGATAGTGGTGGAACAATTCAGTGGGCCTGGAGCATCTGGAGAACAAAAAAACAAAGCAAATGTTTTGAGTCTGATATGGCTTTTCCATGGTACTCCTTTATTTACATCTGTGTGTAGTAGGTTATCAAATACAGCTCTGTAGTGTAATGCCTGAGACCTCTCTTTTCACAAGCTCATTCTAGATTGTTGTCTTCACCCCTACAGACATTAGTTTACATGAATTTTACTACAAGCGTCCCTGATTTATGAGTGTGTGATTTACAAGTGCTCATCCTTATGAACATGATCCCCCATGGAGGTATAATTTTAAAGATCGCTCATACAAACATTTCCTCTACTTATGAACAGCTATTTTATATTATCCTGCGTTGTGTTCTGACTTATGTACAAGTTGATTTGCGAATAGACCGAAGAATGGAACCCATACCCAACCCAAGACTTCCTATATATCACCATCACTATTAGTTATCTTCTAACTGAGAACTTTTCATTTTTTTCAGTGGATCTGTTACCGCAGAGAGTCAAGTTAAATATCTAATCATATGAATAATTTATACTTCGACTGAAATCCAAAGAAAGTCACTGACCTGAAATTTTGGCCTAGGTTTTTTGGTCTTCGAATAATCAGAGATCAGATCTACCATGACGGATACACATTGGGACCCACTGATAGTCTCAATGAACTGCTTATGAGTTGATTACTGAGCAGGTTTAATCTTCCAAAGGGCAAGGAATCTTGCATCTGGAAGCCTCCATCCAGGTCACCAACTTTAACTTAAGAATCAGAAAATTTGGAGGATTCTGACTTACCCACCTAGTTTCCCAGGAACTGTTTGAAGAATAAGCAACAGTTTTAAGTCCTTGATACGAATATCCAAACACTCACTCTCAACTTCCCAATCATTCAAACTGACCCAGAATAACCAGCACTCTCTTAACCTGCTCTTCACTCATTTGCCTTCCACAATCACCTTTCAGAAGCTTTGGATGTTAAACTGTGCTTATTTAATAGGGTGTGGCAGTTAGTGCTCTAAAGAAAGGACGTCATATCCACAAAAATTTCCTGCATTCATCTATGCACCCTCCTCTGCTTTGGTCCTCTTGCAATATCCTCCATTGGAAAATGTGTCAAAGACATCATAGATAAACAACTGCAACTTTTTTGACAGGAATAAGGATTCTGAGACAGATCGGAAGATTTGGAAGGTAAACTCTTGTTTTTCTCTCTCTCTGTCAGACCTGCTGAGTATTTCCAACAGTTCCTGCTTTCATTTCAGGTGCTTGACAACCACATGATTTGCTTTTGCATTAAATTTAAAATGGGATTTGACAGAGGGTTTCAAAATCATGAACTATTTTGAGTGCAAATAAAGAGAAAACTTCCCGTGACAGAAGGGTCAGTAACCAACTACCATAGATTTAAGGTGATTTACAAAAGAATCAGAGGTAACACAAGTAAACAGTTTTATTTGGAACAGGGAGTTGTAAAATCCGGTAAGCACTGGCTGAACGGGTGGTAGAATCAAATTCAATAGTAACAGTCAAAGAGAATTGGATAAATGGTTCAGGGGGAAAATATTTACTGAGTTACGGGAAGGAGGCAGAAATGGAATTAGATAATTCTGCCAAATAGCCAGCACAATGCAATAAATCAAGCAGCCTCCTTTGTATTGTATCAGTTTCAGATTTATTATTTTAATAAAAGATCTGAACAAAGGCAAGTGAATTGTACAAATGGCCAACTTTACGATTTTTTTATGTGAGACATGAAAGGAAATTGTTTTGGGTTATAAGAACATGCACTGACACACTGCTGCCCAGTCATTGACGAGGAAGCTTAAACTTCTAATAAGCAACTTCTCTGTTTCCAGAACTTTCCAAAGAAAGTTTCAACTTTGACTTTGAATTATGGATGTTAGAAGATTCCAACTTACCTTACCAGGAAATGTTAGACAAAACCCAGTTCTAACTCTGTGCTATCAAGCCCTCAACACTGAATCAGTCACACTGACGACTCCCCCTTGACTACTCCTCTGGCGCTAAGTACCGACACCCAATCCCCCACTGAATTGCTCCATCTGACTTTGATAGCTTATCCTCCAACTCACCCTACCCTGTCACCCACGTACCTCTTAATCTAGCCCCTCACCCACTTACCTTAAGCATGTACCTTCACTCCATAGCTTTCAAAGTGTTTTTGAACCTTTGAACTTTGTTTTACTTATTAGAAAACAGCACCTAGTGCACTAAGGGGATACGGCCTTTACACTCCTCTCCATGAGAAGTCTTGCAAGTGAAAACTTTAGCCAGACCTTTCAGGCAATGGTCCTTATACAACCTTTTGTCTAATCTGACTTGGACCTGCATTGGAAGGTTTACACTAACAATAAAATAATTCCTGAGAGTTGGGTGGTGCTTTCACTACACTATAACCCCAATACTGAGATTGATTTCTGATGCTAGAATCTCAAGAAAAAAAGGCCTAAAGACCCTCATGCAATTTCACTCTATAGGATTTTTACTTTGCTTATTTTTATGTTGATTCATAGTTAAGATTCTATCTATAAATTCATTGCAGACTGACCTAGCCCTCTTTTGGTGGTGATCCTTCCTGTGGGATAATCGTTTTGGCATATGTGTGAACAATAATTCGTATTCCGGAACATTCCTTTGGATGTATAACTGATCTACATAACACTAAAGGTAGTACGTCAATTCCCATCCCGGGTGTGGCTAGATCAGTACACAACTGATTTTTGTGCCTCACAACTTCTTAAACAATAGTGCTCAAGATTATAACATATCATGCACTTTCTTGATTGAGATACAGATATCCTTACTTTTTAACCAAAGTTTTGACCTTGATGATCTCATGAGGGATGTATCCTTAAAAAGCTTTGAATACTTTTTGCTCATCAAGGAGAAAGAAATGTGGAACTCTTTCCATTTCAGCTGCCAATGTACACATCAAGCGCACCCAGATTAAATTAAACACTAACAAATACAAAGGAATCCCCCTTTGCTTAGATTCATAAATATATCTCATACCTAACCTCAACATGCTTCATTAAAACATTTTTTCCAATTCCCACAGCAGCTATCCTTAAACCTGTCTGGCTCCTTATATTTATAGACTTATGTCCACGAGAAACCTAAACCAGGCCACCCAAGCTCATTTTATAATTGACGCATGGTGCTAGAAAATGGAGGAGGTATTTACCATTCTGTGTTGAATCTGACTCCAGATCTTGGAGGTCAATGGATAATTGTTAACCCACTAAAGTGTTCAGTTCTTGGAAGAAGAGTTCTAATTAAACCAAGAGACTAATTTTTAAAAAAGTACTTGAATATATGATGGAAAACTTAACCAATGTGAAAGAGAAAATAATGAATTTAATTACAATGCAAAATATATAATAATTCAGAAAGCAAGTTAAAATACCTATTAAAATGTATTTATAACTTTTTAAAACATTTCCATTAATAAGTAGAAGAATGTATCACTCCTAACTTTTGGAGATTAATCTCCTCACTGCTTTAAAAGTGTGACCTACCAGAACAGCAAAGTATTCACATAATGAATTCTGATAATTTTGAATTAATAGGAACGGTTTGCCAATTTGAATTAGGGTAATATCTCAGAAAAAATCCGAAGAGGGTAATATTATAAAAACGAATCAAATATGTCTGGAAAAATAAACATGTTTAGAGTAAAACACAGGTGAAGAGCAACATTATTAAAATTGACTCCAGCTGTTGGTTCGGTGATTTTTGCAATAAATATTTTACTGTGACTGTGTGTTATTCCATTTTTCATTATTTTGGGAGAAACTGAATCCAGTTTTATCCATTTTCTCATGTGAGGAATATGGGAGGGCTTACTACAATTAGCTCATGATTGCTTTGCATCAGAATTTTATTTGAATAGGCCATATTAAATCAAGTAGATGGTATTTGTGATGCATTGGTAGTGGGCCAAGAGGTCTGGGTTCAAGTGCTAACTGCTTCAGAGGTGTTTAATAACATCTCTGAACAGGTTGATTGGTAAATATCTATTTAATCAACAGATCTTTGGTCAAATGGTGGTTCCCTGAAAGAAGCAGAAGTAAACACTTGGTAAGCAGTTTTTTTTAAAGTGAACCATGTCCATTTATGATATATCTCTATCCTTTCTCTTAACTTTGGTTACTGTTCAATTGACAAGTCTGTGTAGGCACTGTAGCTTTTGTGGGGATTGTCTTAAAGGTGGTTGTGGTGCTCAGTCTTCAAGGAGTGATTGAGGAATTTTTGTTGACTCTGGTGGGCAGCTTATATAAGATGGAAACCATGAGGGCACATAAAATGGTTGGCATTTCTGGTGAGCTACTGGATGTTGTACAATCTTCTTGTCATGAGAAGATAACCCTTATGACTAGGTATAAGATATGCAGGAGTGTGAATACAATGCTTGTATGTTCTTTTCATTCCTTTCTTCTATGTCTGACTGCTATCCCTGTGATTGCAGTATGGCTAGGGGAAGGTCTCTTTCTGGACCACAGTTTTTTCTATGTTTTCATGGAGCAAACTGCAGACAGCCTTGGAAGATAAATGGACTGCACTCTCTCAGCATGGAGAACAGCAATCTTTTCTTCCTGACTGCAAATCACCAACAAGAGTGATATCAAGAGTGGGAGAACTAATGTACTCCGTGACAGCATAACCACTTTTGCTCTGTCGGGATGCATCTCAAAGATACTAGCTATTTGTTGAGTGATAGATTGCAAGACCCTTTGTATAGGATAGTCCACGGTGAAAGCAGCCTGAGCTTTCAGTTTAGCACTCCCACTTCGGGTGGCTGATGCTTGTGCTGAAATGGAAGCTGTGCCGTCAGCCATCACCTCATACTTGACTCAAAAATTGTGCAAACAGACTGAACAACCACATGCTGAAAAGAATGGACTCTAAGCACTGCACAAAGTCCTGTATAGAGAGAAATGTCAGACCTCTTCAGGCTTTTTGACAGTGACCTCAGATTTTCTGGGAGGCTTTTCAATGTGCTAAACAATTTGTTGCTTCATCAATAGGTTTTTCTGTTGAACTATTTACCTGAGTACTCTTCAATGGTTACTGAGGAAGTGTCAGCTGTGCTGTCTTTGCTCCCTGCCACTCATGCCTACTGCTTCACCATGTACTGATCCCACCTTTAACCTATCTTCTGAGATATTAAATGAAGATTCTTTGCCTTCATCATCTTGGTGTTCCTGCACTGCTTAACCAATTTCCATGGATCTTCTGCCTTTTTGAAAGGCAAAAAGATATTGGAGTAAGATTGTGATGTGGGAATAGAGACAAAGTAAGAATGCAACCACAGATCATCTGCAGCTTGCAAATCAGAATGGAATGAATATTGAAGGGAAAGTGGAATGTGAGAGAAAGGTTAGCATGAGACTGTCATTATTTTCAATGTATTCTTCTTTCCAATTTTAGGGAAGAATATCTCTCTTGAGTTCTTTACGCTTCCAGCAGCATGTCAAAGGACATTTGGATATTCTTTAAACCTTTGGAATTCATCATCATTCCTTGTCTTCTCTTTTTTTCCGACTCCATGGCCTTCAACTTCTTTTGTTGCACTGGACCTTTAAATACTGGTGTTCAGATTCTGTCATTGGTTCTCCTATGCCCATTGTTGTCCAACTATTTCTGAACCAGGAAGTACAACAAAAATATTCTGGTTATATGAAAAAGACACAGTTAATTCTCCACTCTCCATTTCACATATCCAGTTTCCTAAGCAATGGAAGACTCAATTCCCTTCATCAAAGCACTTCCACGTTAATATAGGGATCTCTGTCTTTCTCATGGGGCCTTTCTCTTCTTTTTTCAACTGCTAGTAGGCATGACTGATAAACAATTTGGTGAACTGTTTGGTTAATATATGGACCACCCTGGAATAGGAAAATATTGTTTTTAGGATTTTTCAATTATTTCTCTGGTGATTGCTGAAATATATAAAATTATAGTTCAATGTCCAGTTCAGTCCAAAGTTTGCCCTTCTTTTTCTGTCATTTATGTCACTTCTGATCACAAAAAAAAGGGTGTGAGAATGACCATCTCTCCAACCTCGTGCTTTGCCATTGTTGTAGGGCCTGGCAATAAAATCAAATGCTGTACCACTTCCTAAGTGTAAATTTGCTGCAGACACTGCATGTTGAGGTCAGATAAATAGCCAATGTTCATAATGAAAGGTGAAGATGTTGGCACAATGTCTGTAATGAGATAACAAATTAGCTGTTGTCCCCAAACATTGTGGTGCACATCTTAATCGTTGTCAGATTAATACATAATCTCATTTTTGTCTCAGAAAAAGTCATATACTGCTGGAAGGAGGATTTTAAAACTGAATAATTGATTTAAAAGTTAACACATACAATTAAACCTTTCCAGGAGAAACATTAAAAAATTCTTAAGTGCAACAAAAGGAAAGTATTGTTTGATTTTACGTGGAGGTAGTGGAGCCAGGGATATATTTCCCAGCTGAAAAGTCGAGGATGAGCTCATCTATGCTTTGCCGGGTCACTCCTCAGTTATTAAATGAGCATCAGGCAAGTGAGACTACCATAGCGATAAACCTTTATTAACTGCAGAGTGCTTGAATAAGAGAGAAGCCCTTTTAGCTGGCGCAAAGGGAAAGGTAACAGCTTTGCCATTTGGTGTGGACATTTCTCGCTTCTGGCAAACAACATACAAGCTGGTGCATAAGTTGACATTAATTCAGAATGTTATCACTGCCAAGGGACTCAACTTTACAGATCCCTATGCACTCCCAGGGCCTGGAAAATTCCACTCCAGAAATGAAAAATCTGCTTGTTGTATTATTGCATGATATCATGACATCTGTCATTCCACCCATAAAGGACTTTGCTTTGAGTCACTCCCTGCTCAATGCAATGGAATCATTGTTCAATCATTCAGTTATATATGTGTGATGTAATAAGAATAGTCAGCAGCACAGAATCCTAATTATATGTAATCCTGAGATATCATAATGTTGTAACTCGTTAGTGCTGTTCATGAACTTCAAGATATCTGCGTCTACAAGAATCCGGTTTTCCTGATATATGTCAATTGAACTATAATATAGGGAAGCATTCAGGCTATATCATGCAGGTACTGTGTTTAATCAAAGATCATCAAGGCTCTGTGTCTTTTGACAACAATTTTTCAGCTTTTGATTTTTGGTTTAGCATAAGCCAACTATTTAAATCATTGAGCTTTTCTCAATTAAGGTATATATTTTTTCTGTGTATTTCTAACCAAGAGAAAGGTTGATGAAATGCCAATACGGTTAAAGCTCAGTAAGATAAAATACAATGAAGAAATTGAAATTACATATAAAAATAAGGTTTCTAATTTCCAAGTGGAACACCAGATATATTTGTACATATTTATCATCAGATGTAAGATAAAATGAGTCAGAAGCTTTTTGTTCTAAGGTTTTGGATTGGAGAGTGAAGAATCCAAAACTTTGGTTCATGTTTCTGTAGAATGTTCACCTTTGAACAGCAGCTCATTGATTGACTATACACAGGACTGGGAGATGTTCTATAAAAATTGATGTACTCTGAAGTTTCAGTTCCAACCTCAGCTATCTAAAAGAACCCAAGTATTAGTATACAACTATGAAATTATTACAATACTTTCAAGAATGAGAGAAAATATAACACACGGAAAATGTAAGAATAGAAAGTTTATTGACCTCATGAATACCTCTTAGACACTAACACTTTTTAATCCCATGTGACCGCATTTCTAAAATATTTATCTCGTGACATGAGCAGATCTAGATAACTTGATAATTAAACATATTCCAGTTGCGTTATGGCATATGTTACACTAAAATACTTCTAAAACAAGAACTAAGAATCAACACATTGACCATTCCACTTACATTTAGCTATGAAGAAGTGTCCAGGTTTGGGCTGTTACCAATGTATGAAACACAAAAGGAATACACAGGTAAATTTTATTTGCACATTTCTGGTCTAACCTTTTACAGGCTCTTGTGGCGCAGTCCCCAACTCTAAACCAAAAGACCCAGATTTAAGTCCCACCTGAGGTGCTGCAGATGTATGTCGTAAGAGAAGAATTTGAGTGGCTTAAGAAAGGTCACTTGAATTATATCAGCAGGAAGCACCAGAGATGTTGAAAATTGGGAAAGGGTTGGTAGTCCTACAGAGATCATAAAATCTGTGGGGTTTCAAGTGGCTCAACAACAGTTACTTCCATTGATCAGAACAGAGAGTAGACTAATAATAACAGAAAGTATCAGGATGCCAAACACTAAGGAGTTAGACCTTTTATAGGCCATAAAAGAAGACAAGAGCCATAAAAGAAGACAAGAAAGAGCTCGAGAAGATGACAAAAGGTGGCATCGTAGAAATCAGAAATCTGATCGACAGATACCTTCATGATAAAATTACACAGGGCCCAGTGGACTTCTCCGGCAGGCAGGAGAAAGTAGAAGTGAAGCCTTGCTTAAGGGAAGAGCCACAGTGATACATAACTGAATCTGAACAACCACCTGATTGTGGTAGTGTTACAGAGAAAATGGAACAAACTATGGGAAAACCCGCTCCCACAAGGGAAAGGAAAAAGGAACAGATCCCAGCCTAATCACCACAAAGAAGGCCACTGGAGGTATATCAGTGGAGTTTAAAACTGAATTACCCAATGTGAGATGGAAGAAACAGGACCAAGTTTCAAAGCTCAAATGGGTTGCCATCAAACTGAATGAGACTGAGCATGTCCTTGCCTGAAGCAGATGCATCCTCCTTGGCTTGACCTCCGACAGGAGTGAGGGTCGCAGATAGGGTCAGGGTAGAAAGCACTGCCTGCCATTGACGGCACTGTATCTCCTGGGAAGAGAATTATGGGGGCCCTATATATTGTTTCTCCTCTGACTGACGGCTAAGGAGCCACAGGGCACATCGTGACCCACTCCCTAGACCATGAGCACTCCGACCAGGGCCAAGCCCCTGCATTGGTTTCAGAGGCTGCTGTTGATCTACAATGCAATATCCCCTGACTGGTGGTAGACCTCAGAATCACTCCCCTTAGACTTTTTCTTGCAGCATGTGCAGTGTGTTTGCTGTTCATGCTGCTGGCACGTGGTCTAGGTGTGACATTGAGATAATGACGCGCTGTGCAGAAAATATCGATCCTCTTGACTGAGACTGCTGACCAGTATGACAAATTGCTTCTCTCTGAAATGTAATCTATGGTTGCTGCTCGTATCCAGGTAGGCTCAAGGTGAGTAAGTACTAAGGGAATGAGCAAACAGCCCTGCTCCAAACTCTGGGTGCCTATCCCTGAGCAAAACATGCCCTTGCAGCTTCATTCATTTGCTAGTTGCTGGGGTTCTCTTACGTACCTGTAAGCAAACTGGAAGGTGCCATGAGGGTTGCAGGATGCTGGAATTTCTGGAGGTGTCAGCACCTGAGGACCTAAGTTAAAGATAACAGGTACCTTAGAGGTTGCCCTGAGATGCTGGAGAATGGTTTCCAACATGGGAGCCTAAAGCAGCAAGGACTGAACTGAAATCACCAGTTACCAGCTCCGATTCCCAGGATGAGAGTTGTCGACATCTAATTTCCTCACAGTGTATGATAAGACGGGGGACTTAATGAGGCACGATGTACAGACAGTGGGGCTGTTAAGCAATAAGCCCCATCTTCCTGCTCCCTAGCGAGAATCTTGTCTCAGCTCTTAGATTTCTATTTGAAAATGCAACAACTTGTTCCCCACATCAAGAAAGACCTCACCTGATGTCTCATGCAATTCTCAGATTTCTCTCCATAGCCTGTGTTGTTCAGACCCCTGTGAGATTCCTCCCAGAATTTGCTATCCCGAAAACTAATGCTCTACATTGTTTACTTTGTGGAGAGAAAGCAGAGTTAAGGTTTTGAGTCCTAAACTTGCAGTTCTGAAGAAGGATCACTGGACCTGAAATGTTAACTCTGATTTCTCTCCACAGATGCAGCCAGACCTGCTAAGCTTTTCCAGCAATTTCTGATTTTGTTTCTGATTTCTGGTATCCAGAGTTCTTCGTTTTTTTTTAAACCTGTTTACTTTGTTCACTTGTAAACTCTCCCAAAGTAAAGAAATCCCTATTATTCTCCAGGAAGTCTCTTTCTTAGGCTCTGCTTTAAAATAAGTCACCATGGCTACAGAAATACTTACAAGATAATCAAACAGTTCGAAAACCCACTGGTTGCTAGTTTAAAATTTGAAAAAAATGTGAAATATATATAATTCACACACCTCACATCACAATTGTAATAGCTTCAAGCTGAAATAAATAAAAATGTTTGCAGTGAATAACTGAGAGAGATTGAAAAGGAGGAGCTGAATTATTCATTTTTCATCTGGTCATAATACTGGTGACGGAGAGATTTTAACTGTTCTTAAAAGAGCGTGCATTTATGAATAGATTTCTCACCTATCATACTACATTCCTATGTGCATGGAATTTATGCATTTATTTTGATATATTCATGATATCCTATTTATTTTAAAATGTTAAATGCCTATGCCAAAGGGGGCACACAGGATTCCAACATGTGACTGAAGTGACCAGAGATAGACTTCACTAATTGGAGGTTCAATGCTAATTGGAGGTTTGCTTGCTAAAAAAGGAAATCTGGTTTACTGAGGCACATAGCTGATATATGAGACTGATACCAAAGGATTCAGATTAATCCATGCTATCTTAGAGAATACGTTATTGCTTTTGTGCCAAGTTCCTCTATGTGTAATTTTGACCAAGTTATTAATGGATTTCTTTGTAATAAAGCACAGAGGAACGTGAATTCCTGAATGAGATAATGTTGGGTTGTAAGAAATTATTTTGCAGTTAACTTCAGAAGGCTAAGAGACTGATGTATAAAATTACCTTAAACACACTGCAGGTAGAAAATAAATTTAGTTGAAAGTTCACTTTCAAATTTATGAGTCCTATGGAGGCTGACTAAGCAATTCACTAAGGAGATGTGAGATCAGTCCTAATTTTTTAGCGAGTTAACAATTACTCATCCTTCACCACTCAATGATACTAGATACAGAATGCAGGTCTATTCTCTTTCTTTTCAATTTCTTCAAATTTTGTCAGATACTGAATGCGCATAATTCTGAAAATGCATCAAAGACAGTTCTATTGTCGAAGCAAATACAGTCCAACAGACTTAAATATCCACAGCAAAAAGGACACACAAATCCCTAATATTGCTGAACTGAAACAAAGCCAAGATGAATTAGAACAACTTTGGATACATGGTCATCTTTGTGCTTTCTGTACATCTCAGCATTGAGGTGCAACGTTGGCAAAGCACTCTGCACCCCAGGGAAGACTGTCATCCAGGAACAAACATATGTGTAGGAGTCTTGCTTCTCTCTGTATATAGAGAACATAATGAGGTTCTGTAACCTTGGACAATATCTGAGGTGTGGTGATGGACGGTGAACTGTGCGATGTTCACTATGTTGCTTATGTCAGCTTGATATATGATGAGCACCACTGGCAGGTCCATCCTGAATTTACTCTGAGCTTGAAGAATTGATTCCTAGAGTTGGCAGACTTCTGTGACTAGCAATTGGTGCAACACAAATGTCAAACACATTGCTCCTGGCTTCAATAGGACATTTGCTCCCAAAGATAGAAAATTCTGAAATACTCAGCAAGTCAGGCATCATTGATGGAGAGAAGCAGAGTTAAAGTTTCAGGTTGATAATGACCCTTCATCAGTTCTGAGAACAAAACCAGAAATGTCAATTCTGTTTATCCACAGAGGTGCTGCTGATTTGCTATGTATTTCCAGTTTTTTCAGATTTCAGCACCTTCAGTATTTTACTTTTATACTCTCTGAAGATGCCAGACAAAGTCTCCTGTTCAGCGTGTTCCTCCTTCTCCATTTTTGAGCAGCTTGTTTTCTTCATTGTGTTATAGCACAGAGACAGGCAGACAAATCAGCCTCCTTATTTATGTATTCACTACACTGTAAAATAAAATACTGAATTGTCCTCAAAATTGAGTGCAATAGTTCCTAACCCGACATTTTGAATAACCAAGACTTTGTGAATAATAGTCAATACCGAGCACTGTATTTATAACTTAAACAAAACATATAACAATTTGTTAATGCACAGTGGCTTTAGCAGAGCAAAGTTAAACCACAAGGTAATCTGATTAATGGCTATAATTTAAAGCCAATCTTTGTTGATTCTAGCTTCCACTCTCACAAAGACAGACTGGCAAATAGATATGATTAAGGGATAAATCAAAAGAAAAGTAAATGAATGAGATTTAACTGGTTAGGTCACTTAAGTAGTTTCAATGATCCATAATCTCACAGCCATTTGAAATTGTAACTTGTTTGGTATCAGCTGATATGGATGCATGCAAATAGCATTCAGTTGATTCCAAGAAATGTTAATTTAATTTTTAGATTAGATTCCTTACAGTGTGGAAACAGGCCCTTTGGCCCAACCAGTCCACACCAACCCTCCGAAGAATAACCCACCTGGACCCACTTCCCTCTGACTAATGCACCTATCACTATGGGCAATTGAGCATGGCCAATCCACCCGACCTGCACATCTTTAGATTGTGGGAGGAAACCGGAGCACCCGGAGGAAATCCACGCAGACATGGGGAGAATGTGCAAACTCCACACAGACAGTTGCCCGAGGCTGGAATTGAACCTGGGACCCTGGTGCTGTGAGGCAGCAGTGCTAACCAGTGAGTCACTGTGCCACCGTTTTCATAATAGAGCTTCTATTCTCTGAAATTCCAATAACTAGACAATGGGAGATCAACCAGGGAGCAATCAAGCCTCTTTCCTGTAGCTGTCACAGGCACAATTCTTCTAACCAAAATACAGTCAAAAAACCAGTTCAAACTGGTCTATCTGCCAGACTAGCCACTTTCCCACAAGGTCCAAGGTAATATTCAACTTCTGCAATGAGTTTGAGCAGAATGCCCCTCCAGAGACAAAATATTCATAAGAATCAACCTGCAATTAACTTCCAAGCCAGGCCTCATAAATAAATATCAGTCTGTTTGTTCTTTTTTCAAAAGACCAACAGCTGCTCGCAGACCAAAGGTCACCTTCAGCTCTGAGCTCACAATTCACAAGGTTCAAACCAAAAATGATGAAAAGAAATCAAATAATGAAAAATCAATGAGGGTTCTACTAACTATATCTGCTCGGTCTTTATCTGATTCTACATCCCAAAGGGACTCGAATTACTGCATCTTTGAAAGGAACTCCAGCTGCACTCAACGTCTTTCAATGAAAAATGAAATAACTACAGAGACCAGTATCCTCTTACCAAGTCACCCTTCATTTACACATGGAGAGTCCTTAACACTGATCCAACTTCCTCAGAGCCAGCTCTAGAAATGCTTGACACTCCTTTAATATTTTATTAAATAAATTACAAAACAGTTTACAAAAAAAAGTTAACATTTACAGCTGTATACAAACAGCAATTTTACAAGGGAGAGAAGCAGCAAAGCTAGGCCCCAAATCTTACTGTTTAACCATGTTTACAGGGAGATGAGGACAACACTCCTGTTTATATCTGTCAGCGAGAGCTCCCTGATTGGACCAGATTAACAGCCCCAATCATGGTACTCATATGCCATGATGTCTACCTGGCTGACCTCATTACAAAAAACAATGCCCATCCCCAGATGTTCCAACTTTTCTGAATTCTTCTCAACAACACAGTACTTTCAGGGGTTTTGTAAGAACCAGCGAATAGTAATCATAAATTAAGTTGCAAGTTGGTTGACTGCATTCAAATAGGACCGGTTAGTGGGGAGAGCTTTATGAAAACCTTGAGCTACTGAATGCGTGTTCACCTGTGTGTGTTTAATGCAGTCACTAACTAGGTTGCCAGGTTGAAAAATTCATGCTTAGCATCAAGTCAGTGCAGGTTTTGCATGCTTCTGGCATATGAATGAAAAACCCCTGTTATTGCAATCAATAATACGAAATTTGGGCCTCTGATCTATCATCAGTTTTAATTCCTCCACCCTTGTTGGAAATACCTTCTATTGCCAAAGCCCTAAGATCTGCGATACCCTTCCCACAACTGTCTGCCTCTTTGCCTCACTTTTATCTTAAGAAACTGTAAAACTCTATCTTTTTGTCCAAACTTCTATCCATTTTACCCAATATCTCTATACGTGATCCAAAGTCATATTTTGTTTTCTCATATCCATGTGATGTGTCTTTTTTTGCAAGAAAGACACTGAACTGATGTAACTTGTTACTGTTGATGAGTATACCTGCACCATGAGTGGGAGAGAAAGGTGAGTGTACTATTTTTCACCTAAACAAACAGCTGTAGCTGTGAAACGATATCCTCATGTTGCTGAGTTTGTAGCCAAGAATTTGCTAACCACCTTTCCTAATGCCTAGCATGTTTCTTGCAGGGATGTTGAGGTGCACTAAAACAGTTAACCCATTAAAGCTGTTGGGAATGTTTTATTTCGATATTCTTGTTGTATCTTGCACAAACCTTTGGAAAATGCTGAAGTCAAACTAATAAACCACGCACTTAACCAATGTATACTCAGATCAACATAGCAATGTAAGAGTTTTCCAAGATTTTGGGAGATTATAGGTACTGTACATAGATCTGAAAGTTACCAAACTGAAGGCAATAGATATGGTGTTTAGCCTTGCAGCACAGACCTGATCATAACATTGATATAGTACTGTAATATTGAACCACATTTTAACACAATATTTAGATGAAGTTATATTCGAGATTTTTCATTTGCATCTTGAACACTTATTCGGCACATATTCGATTGAAGTTTCCAACATTCCAGAATATTCACATATTTGTAGATACTTCAGTTAATAACCAGAATCTAAATATAGGCAAATTGTGATAAATGATCTAATTTATGGAGTTTGGAATTCCATACCGAGGGAAATTACCAACAAATTCAAATGCGATAAAGAAGGAACTTTTCAGTCATTAGTACTGTGAGCAACACAATTGGTTTTAATGATTTTCACTGGGGCTCTGTCTTCTTGCTGCGATGGGTGAATAGGAGAATAATTACTGTAACACTGGCTGTCAGCCACAAAGCAATGGCATTGACCAGTGTTTTGAAGAAATGTATAAACTTGATTGTCTTCTTGATGTGAAATGGGCAATAAGCTGTTTGTTTCGGTGAAATTTAGGTTAAATTGTGAGGAATAAATACAAAGCAAATGTTTTTAAAAAGCTAGTCACAATGATACTGTGCACCATAACAATAAACTGTGAGTTCGATGAATTATTTTCAATAAGAAATGTCATGAATAATGTAGAAGTAATTACTTCTGGACTTGTTTCTAGAATATTCACTGGCTGACTGGCTCTCACACTCACTCACTCATTAGTTTTATGCCCTAGTTCCTGATAAATTTATCACTAATCTTTCAGCATTGTCCTGTTTGAGACCAACATTGCTAATCTAGCTAATGATCACCAAATCTGGCTTGAATATATTCAGCACCCATTATGCTTCACTTGCTTTGACCAAAGCAGTTCACTATTCTCAGATCATGTTGGACAGCATGTGCGTTTCCTCTAATACCATAAGCAGTCTTCGGCAGAAAGCAATGAGGAAACATCATGAAGAAAAAGACTTGAACAGAATAATGAAGCACCACTAAATTTTATTTGTAGATAAATCAGGGTAGCACGGTGGCTACCGGGTCCCGGCTTCGATTCCAGCCCTGGGCGACTGTCTGTGTGGAGTTTGCACATTCGCCCCGTGACTGTGTGGGTTTCTTCGGGTGTTTCGGTTTTCTCCCACAGTGCAAATATGTGCCGGTAAGGTGAATTGGCCATGCTAAATTGCCCATAGTGTTAGGTACATCATTCAGAGGGAGATGGGACTGGGTGGGCTACTCTTTGGAGGGTCGGTGTGGACTTGTTGGGCTGAAGGGCCTGTTTCCACACTGTAGGGAATCTAATCTAATAATATTCCTGAATCTAGGAAAATTGAAACCCTAAATACGTACACATTGTGGAAGAAGAAGTAAAATGGTGGGTAATGGGATCAGGTAGTACTGATCACATCAGTATATCCCATCAGTTACTAAAACTGAACTGGAATGGTCATATAAATGCTGTGGCTACAGGCTAGGTCAGAGGGTGGGAATCCTGCAGCAAGTCACTCCTTTCCTGACTCCCCAGAGCCTGTCCACCATCGACAAGGAACAAGTCAGCAGTGTGATTGAATGCTCCCACTTGCCTGGATTGGTATATCTCCAACAATATTCATGAAACTTGACATCATCCACTTGATTTGCATTGGATCCAAACATATTCACATCATTCAACCATGGATGCTCAAAAAGAACTGGCTGTACCATCAAATAGATGCACTGTAGAAATTAACCAAGGCTCCCGACACCACAGCGTCCAAATCCACAATCACTAACATCTAGATAGAAACCGGTAGCAGATAATAGGAACACTATCACCTGCAAGTTCCTCTCCAGGCAACTCATCATCCTGACTTGGAAATACAGGTATATTGTTGTGCCTTCCCTGCTGGTAGTCAAAAACCTGGAACTCTCTTCCCAACAACAATTAGCACACATATAAAACGAGGCAGCTTGCCTTGCTGCTGAACAGTCCTCAGTCAAGGGGTCAAACATCTTGCTGTATAGCAATGTACAGTGTCAATCTCACATGTGCACATGTCAGCAGCTTACATGACAAACGCACTGTATGTCCAGCAAACAGTTGGCCATATCTCAAAATCTTGGGGGACAATTCTTCGTTGAAATCCCTGAAGACATTCCATGCCATTACTGTATGAGCTGGTGCAGGGTGCCTGAGGCAGCCTTGCCAGTGCTTCCTTGAAGGTGTCTCATCCTCAGAAGTTGAAGACATGGGTTCTGATGAAACTGGGTATTCACCACGAAGGACAAGCCAAAGGAAGTGAAGGCAATGCAACCAGTGGTTAGGAGTGGATTGCAATGATTGAGACTGTGGGTTACTGTGGGAGTTGCAGTTCAATGAAGAATGGTACTTATCTAGATGGTGGGACATGGAGATCATGGCATCCCCAATAGGAGCGGTCCCTGTCTTTTCCTGTGAGGGCCAGTATATTCTCCTTGAAAGGAATTAAAAGATGAATGTTGGACACCCTTCCACCCCAATTGGGATCAGTCTGCCTATTTTGGACTATTGATGATAAGAGAAACGAAGGAGTTGGATGAGGTGAAAATGGGTGGCACAGCTATTACTGCAGATGCAGATGGGCAAAAGATTGTGAGGCATTCCAGGGGAGAGAGCAGATAGTGCAGAGGCCAAGTGGGGTTCAGGGTGTGAGCAGTTGGACAAGGGTTGGGGGTGGAGTGAGTGAGAGTGAGCGAATGAGGGAAGATATTGCAGGCAATAATGTGAGTAGCAGAGCATGAACCTTAGTGAAGGTGGGTGTAATAGCAGAGAGAGAGAGTGAGTAAGAGATTGCAGAGAGACGATTGTGGCACTAGTAGAGCAGAGAAGGTCATTGATCTTCTTACAGCACTGCTGGCTGTCTCTCCAGACTGTGGAGATGGCACTAACCTAAATGGTGACCTTGGACCAGGCTTCCAAGGTCTGTTGGCACAGCATCCTCTGCTGGTCCTCCAGGAAGAGGATTCCTTTCTTTTGCAGCATATGCTTCAGATCCATGTCAGAAAGTGAAGGTGTCCATCTTGAATTGAGTAGGGCAGCTTAAAAATGCTAGTGCTCACCTGGGTATACAGCAGCCTTTAAAAATAGTTTGGGTGCCAGGGATTCCTGTCTTTTGGAGGATATGTGGTGAGTGGCAAGTTATACTGGGAATGTAAGATGGGGCTAGGGTCAGACTTGAGGGACACCATACAGCCAATGTAGGCAGTTAAAGAGGCACAAAATCTCACTTGGCCTCTCGCCAAACCCTACAATAACTCGACACAACTGACATTTAGCAAAAATAATGAAAGATTTGTGACTAACCTGATTTTAGAGTGCTGAAAAACTGTTTATAAATATACACAACTATTTGCTTATTATTTGTGGTTCTGTAGTCAGTCGTGTCCTTCTGCCGTGGTGGTTTTTTTTTAGACCTGTCCTTTGAGGACTCAAACATCTGCAAACAGACTCAATTAGCGAAAACCTGACTGGAGATTAATTCATGCTGGTCAGTTTTCTGGCACAGCCTACTTCCAGCACAGTGTTCTTTAAACTAATGCAAAAGATTAAGAACCTTGAGTCACATTGAACATAATTTGCATTTTTTGAGTGAGTTACAACACTCTAAGGGGAATTGCACCAAAGGAAAAACAAGATTGAAGCAGAAACTTCAGACTAGTTGATCTATCCAGCTAAAAAGGGAAAAATTACAAGCATTTCAGAATGATTTTCATAAAATTATAATTGTGTGTACTGATTCTCAGTGAATTGCTCTGAAATCCCAGTATTTTTAATGTCATTTTAAGGAGTTATTGTTCTTCCATCTATTGAAAGTAATAATTGACAGTCTTGATTCTTACAGTGCTGTTTTCTATTGTTATTTCCACTACTATTATGCTAATTTCTTGTGTCAGTTTACTGTGCCTTATTTCGTGCATATAAAGGAGTTGTCCTCAGCCTCCTTTAGACTAGCTTATCAGATCTAAGCTTTCAAACAAAAATATTTACCAAACAGCCAGGTGAAAATTAAACATACTAAAATGCACTTTTACATGGACAGTAAAAAGCTAACTGCTGTTCTTAATGATATAAAACTGAATGTTTCCAATTTCCTACGTAAATGAAAATCTTGTGTCAAACTAAATTTTCTGCTTTCATTTGAGATCCAAGTGGAAGTGCCCCTGCTATTTAAGGCAATGCAGAAATTGTCAAGAAGATGTACACGGCTTCATACTATGAGCAGTAATCGGAAACATGTTCCCCATCATGCAAATTTATGCTTTGTTAGCAAAAAATCTCTGCAGTCTTTTCACCACAATCATATGCAAAGATACACAAATCTGAAATAACTATGTTGTTTTCAAGGTGGAGATGTGACATGCTCATTTTTCAACTGGATCTAATTTATTGGAAAGCTTCACTGAAATGAAGTCAATGACTGTGGTAAGTGTACAGGAAAACTCAAGCATTAAGACAATGTGTGCGGGAGAGAGCTCGGAATGAAGACAGGGAGAAGAAGAAATAGAAGCAAAACAAGGGCCATTTACACAAAGAACACGGTTAACTGCAAGAATAAAAAACTGAATGCAGTGCTGGTGACAACAGCCATGACACCTCCTTTCAATTGTTTTCCCCATTTATAATACAATCTGATGAATCTAATCTTTTTCCACTCTCCTGTTATTGTTATTTTCGAAGTTGTAATTCCACAATAATGAGTTTGACTGGAGTATTTTATTACTAGACACTGAATTGCATGTCTATTTGAATCATATTGTCATTATGACATCATTAAATAACCCCATATTCAAGCTAATTGCCCCATGAAAGGTGTCCCATCGCAGTTAATCATCAAGAAGAGCCTAACTTCTATTTAACTGCTTGATGACTAAACTCTTTAAAAAGTAATTAACTTTGTTAGTGTTTTCATTTCAAAACCATTTCAATATTACACTTTCCTACTTTAATTATGATTTTTAGGATAGTTCTCTACTCAATTATTTATTTCTTCCTGGGGGAAATTATACCAGACTGCAATGAGTGCATCCATCGAGCAGTATGATGGTGCAATGAAAGAATCATAAGCGCAAAGTTGTTTTCTCCCAGTACCTGGCAGAGCATGATGGTACGTCAGAGCTTTGAACCATCACAGTACCTTTGTTGCACTTTTAATAAACATGGTCGCAGTTCACATTATAAATAATAGATTAGAAATTAATACGGCCAGAATTAGTACACTGATTATACTATGCTCATTGTATAAATTCATATCTGCGCTATTTCAACAGAGATAAAATCTGTTTAATATGAGTAGATTCTAAAGTTTTAAAATAGCATAAAGAATCATTTGGTAACAATGTCCAAGGGAAATTTCGCTAAGTCTTTGCTGTATATCCTCATGTATTTGGCTGTAAGTATTGTGTTAATACCATTTAATAGATACAACCAAGGTCATCGTATGTACAGGTTTCAGATGAACTCTGCATTTTATTAACTGAGCCAGGGTTCTTTTGGACCTATGTGCATTTTTACTGTCACTGTTTGTGTTTCAAACCTAATGTTTATAGCTCTTTTTTAGCACTACCTTTCTTGCCTACCAACAAATATTGTTCTTCCATCTATTGAAAGTAATAATTGACAGTCTTGAGTGTTTTCCCCAGTGAAGTGCATTGGATGTTGGGCATCCAGCTAATTTGCTATTCTCATGAGTCAGATTAGATGGTTCAACTGTGGAAGCATCTGATGATGCTCACCAACTTGCACTTTAAAGTGGAATGGCAATCCAGTAATCAGGCTGGGAACACTGGGGAGCTTTTCCCTTCTTAAATTGGAAGCCTATAATTAACAATAAGGCCTCAACCATTGTTCTGACAGAAATCAAATCACTAGATGTAGACTGAGATACAAACCTGGGAACTTTATAATTTGTATGCTCGGTGATCCACTGCTTTGCACAGATGCAGTAATCAGCATATTCCTAAAGATTTTGTCTTAGTTGTAGGATGATCGATTAAAATAGTATTCTTGTAATTTGGTGAAGAACTATTATTTTCATTAGAATCTTGTTACCTACAAGTGAGGAAATTATTAAATTTGATGTGGTAATATTATAAGGAATTTCTAGTAAATAGTTTTGAGATGTTTTGCTGCAATGTTTGATATAATGTTCTCTTTTTCAATAGATGTGCAGGGTAATTTACTTCAGGCAAATCCATTTATCCTCATTTATATCCTTATGGGGCAGACATTCCACCTCCTCAACTGAAAAATTAAATATGGCGAAGTTTGTTTTAATTGCATATGGATGTAGTTAAATAATTTACATTATGCTACGTATTATTTCAGGTCACATAATTGTGGATCAATAGTCACTTTGTCTAGTTTATTGAAATTTATGCAATAATGTGTGACCCAATGGTTTTGATAGACAGATAGGGGAGAAACTGTTTCCATGGGCAGGAGTGTTGGTAACTGGAGAACTCTGGTTTAACATAATTGAGAAAAGAACCAGAGGGCAAAAAAAAAATTTTGCACCGAGCTGTGAATTTGTTATCCATTCATTGGATATGCATGTTACAAAGCTAGCATTTTTGCCATGTACCTCTCAGCAACTGCGGTTGTGGGTTTTCAAGATGTTCTAGCCTCACCAGATCAGCTTCTCAATTGTAGTCACAGCTAAGACAGCTCCTGGAAGGCTGTTTTATTCTTCTCTTTGAAACTGGCGTGTTTTCCAGCCTTTGCGGAAATGCTGGAGTGTAGGCTATGCCAGCCCATAAATTTGTAGATTGTGAAAAGAAAGTACCCCAGCTGATTGAACATAAGAACACGTGAACATATAAGCAAGGATCAAGAATAGGCATTTGGCTCTTCGGGCCTATTCCAAACTTCAATAAGATTATGGTTGATTTGATTTTAACCTTAACTTTATATTCCTTCATGGCCTCAATAATATTTCATCTCTTTGCTAATCAATAATAATTCATCTACTTCTATTTTAAAAATATTTAAAGATTTGTATTCACTGCTTTTTGAGGAAGGAAATTCTAAAGTCTCACAACGCTCTGTGAAAACAAAGTTTCCTTAACTCTGTCTTTAATTTTAAAGACATATATGACCCTTGTTTTTAACCTAGGAGCCCTGGTTCTAGATTCTCCCACAAAGGGAAACACCCAGCTGGTCAAGCCTCTTCAGGATCTTATATGTTTAAGTAAGTCAGGGAGTCGTAGAGATGTACAGCATGGAAACAGACTCTTCGGTCCAACTCTTTCTGGGGTTGACAAGGGTCCATCATAAAAAGTGGATTGGCAGTACCACTACTGACCAAGCCAGTCTCCAACCAATCACCATTCTGATTTTGAAATTAATCATCGTTCCTTAAATGGCATTGAGTCAAAACCCTAAAACTCTCTCCCTCATGGCACTGTGTTTCACCTACACTAAATAGACTACGACATTTTATGAAGGTAGCTCACTATCAACCTCTCCAGAGTGATTAGGAATGGCCAATAAGTGCTGGTCTAGTTAGCAAAGTGTGCCTCCCATGAATGGAAAACAAAATAAAAGCTGCCACGATACTGTCAAGGACAGCTTCATTTGTGGAAAATGGATTGATGAAGAGTTCAAATAGGTTTCTCTCTGATGTTATTTCTGTTAGGCCCTGCAGCAGGTCTAGTCCTTTAGAACTTGACCAGCTCAGTCAGTAATGGTGCTACTGAGCCACTCTCACAACAGGCATTGAACTCTCAACCTGGTGTACATTCTGTGTCTTTACTTCTATTTGTACTTCTTCTGAGAGCTGTTTAACTTAATGGAATACTGTTTCATCATTTGAAGGATGGTTGCCCTTTTTTGGTCAATTGTTCTGGGGGTCAATCTTGAGGATTACCAGAGCCACTCCTTCTTGATTCTATGCCCCTCCCTCTGATGGGTTTGTCCTGCCAGTGGTGTCCTGAGGCTGTTCCAGGAATGCTAATGGTCCAGTCTATGAAGTTGTGTGCAAGGTGTGATTCTTCCATGGCATATGCCTATGTAAGGCTGTTGCTTGTCTATTCTGTGAGACAGTTATCCTAATTTTGGCACAGTTCCCTGGTGGTTTTATAGGGTTGACCAGGATGCACACACCTTTCTCAAGTTCAGATCCTAGGTTTTAAGCTGGACAGGATTCAGAAGAGATTTACCAGGATGTTGCCAGTTTTGGAAGCTTTGAGTTTTAAAGAAAGCCTCGGACATTTTTCCACTGCTGCGTAGGATGTTGAGAAGCAACCTGATAGATGTTTATAAAATAATGAGGGGTATAGGCAGAGTTAATGCTAGTTGTCTTTTCCCTAGGATGGGGGATTTCAAGATTGAGGGGCACACTTTTAAGGTGAGAGGAGAGAGATTTAAAAAATGAGAACCAAATCTTTTACATTTTGCACATCGTTTGCATGTGGAATGAACTTACTGGGAAAGTGGTGGATGAGGTACAATTACAAAATTTAGAAGACATTTAGGTAAATACATGAATAGGAAAAGTCTGGAGGTATATGGGCCAGGAGCAGGCAGGTGGGACTGTTTTAATTTGGTATTATGTTCAGCATGGTTAAACTAAAGGGTCTGTTTTCATATTGTATGACTCTATGACTCCTAGATGCAGACTAGTTTTAGTCTTTTAGATTTTTAGCAGGTTAATTCAGAGGCCCTTTAAGAGTCAGTCACAATATTGCATATCTGGAGACAGTTAAAAATCACACAACACCATGTTATAGTCCAACCGGTTTATTTGGAAGCACTAGCTTTCAGACTGCTGCTCCTTCATCAGGTGGTTGTGGAGCAAGACCATAAGACACAGAACTTATAGCATAAGATTCCAGTGTCAAGCAACTGAAATGATATATTGAACAAATCTAGATTGTTGTTAAGTCTTTCATCTTTTCGAATGGATTGCAGGTTTCCAATCATTAACATGTAAATCCCAGAACTTCTTTTAAGTCACATTCTTGAGATAACTTAAGAGAGAGTGTGAGTGTGTGCACGTGAGAGTGTGTGTGTGGGTGTAAGTGCACGTGAGACAGTGTGTGTTTTCGTGTGTGCAAGTTTGGTAAAATGTGTGTGTGAGTTTGAGGGAGTATAAGCCTGTGAGAGGGTGTGAGTGTGGGTGATGTATTCGTGTATGTATGAGAGAGAGTGTGTGTGTGAGAGGGGGTCTGCGTGAGTGTGTGAGTATGTAAGTCTGTGTGTGTGGGAGAGTGTGTAGTGTAGTGAGATCATTTGTAGTGTGACATGAACCCAAGGTCCCAGTTGAGGCCATCCCCATGGGTACTGAACTTGGCTATCAGCCTCTGTTCGACCACTCTTCGCTGTTGTCTGTCCAGAAGTCCCCCTTGAAGGATGGTCACCCGAAGGTCCAAGGCCGAATGACCTGTACCACTGAAGTCTTTCCCGACTGTGAGGAACACCCTTGTCTGGTGATTGTTAGGCAGTGTCCATTCAACTATTGTCGTAGCATCTGCTTGGTCTTGCCAATATACCATGCATTGGGGCATACTTGCCTGTAGCGTATGAGATATACCACGTTGGTCAAGTCACATGAGTACCTGCCGCGTACACGGTAGGTGGTGTCCTCACAGTAATGGTGGTATCTGTGTCGACACTATGATACGTCTATAGTGATTGCCATGACAGGGTTGTACGGTGTTGTGGGCGGTGTTGTCCTGAAGACTGGGCAGTTTGCTGTGAACACCCGCTCCTCCACATTATAACGGGCAGCTGAAAGACAAGATGGAGAGAGGAAAGCAGATTTCCTTTATTCAAGGGCATTAATGAAGCAGATGGGTTCTGATGCCAATCCTGTGTATTCATGTCCATCATTACTGAGTGTATCTTTTATTCCAGCTTTGTTTGTTTATTAGCATTTAAATTCTGCCACTGCTATCACTGAATGATTTATCTAGATCTTTGGATTGCCTGCCCAGTATTATAATCATAATACTGTCTTACATTAGAAAGGTGTTGAAAGTAGATTCAATAGCAAATTTTAAAAGTGAATTGAACAGGAAAATGTGGAAGTACTATTGGGACGCAAAAAAGGAGTGGAACTAATTGGATACAGCTCTTTCAAAGAATTCTCTGTGTCACATGGTCCCTTAATATATACCTTTATCAAACTTTAAGGAATGAGAAATTCTCAATGTGAAGATATCCTCTTGAGGTGACTTTAACAAATCATTATAAATGAACTGTTTCAATGAAATGTTTGGATGGGTTGATTAGAATGTCTGCTTTGTACTGCTTTGCAGTTTTAGTTTGAAGATTGTACAGTTCCATCCAATGGATGATCCCCACTAAACATTGGGGCACAGCAATACTCTGGATGAGGATCTTTAATGTCTATTAGCGAGTGCTCAGTAACTCAAATATTAACAAATCTGACAGTTCTGAAAACCAAGTCTGTCAGACTGAGACTACAGTATGTGTTAAGGGAAACGACAAGGGTAACATAACTATTACATGTTGTCATCACAAACTGACCTTCTGCAAATGTACCTGTCTGTGACACAATAGATATGCATAACTATTGCAAATTCCCTGTGAAGATGAAGTCCATCTTCCCATACCCTTTTCTGTGTATCATAACTGCATTGGTAAAAGGGAGGGCTTCAGGATAGATCTAACAAATCAAATCTGGAAATCCGTGAATTGCTTTGTACCACAATGCGAAACATTGTGGTCTAGCATATCCGTCATTCTACCATTAATATCAACCAGGGATCAATCCTGGTTCAATGAAAAGTGCAGGAAGTCATGCCAAGAGCAGCACCAAACCTCCAAAAGAGATGCTAATCTATCAATGTTAAATCCAAAACAGAATATTTGCATGTCCAACATTGGAAGCAGCATTTGATGAGCAGGGCTAAACTATCTGCTGCCATGTAAATGATAATAATAAATCACTCATCATGAATTGATTAACTCATAGGTTCATTTATTTAAAACTGTGAAACACATTATAAGTTAAAAAGCAGATATTGCAGCAAACAAACATTATGAATTTCAGCTTGCAAAAGCACAACAGCCAAACTACCAGCAGAGTAACAACCTTATATACAGAGCAGATGAAATTTTAATAATGAACTCTCTTAAAGGCAAACTATTGTATAATAAACAAAACTAAGCAATTCCCTAACCGATAGATTGGCTGAAAGCTTTATATTCCTGCCATTTCCAGTTATGAATGGTGGACAACTCAACAGCTAACAGCAGGAGGAGAAGGAAGAGAAGGCTCCAGACAGGCCAAGTGGACAATTCATCTCTCCTCACGATATGCCACATGGACAATCCAACTCAGTCTTCTCCTGAGGTCTCCAACATCATGGATACTCATTTTCAGCCAGACCTTACAATATCAAACAACAACCAGATGTATTAGATGCTGCAAAGGCTATGGACCCTGAGAAAATTCTGGAAATAGTACTAAATCCATTAGCTCTGAACCTTGTTATGTCCCTATCCAAGCTATTCAAGTATAGCTAAAACACTGGCACCTAGTTAATAATTGCCCATAAGTCATATCTACCAAAAGTAGGATAAATATAATCAGGTGAACTGGAAGCCCACCAAGTACCCTCTCAGCCATTTGCAAAATTATGGAAGTTGTTGTTGATTGTACTATCAAGTGGCACTTACATAGCAATAAGCCACTAATTGAATTTCTCCAAGGTGAATCAGCTCCTCACTTTAGCTTTAGAGAAGGAGAAGCTGAACTCATGAGTGGAAGTGAAAGTGGCAACCCTTGATGTCAAGGCAGTTTAATTGAGAATGACATCAAAGAGCACTAATAAAGTTTAAGTCAATCGGAATCAAGGGGAAACTTCAACACTGGTTGGATTCAAATGTAGCAAAAGGAAAAATGGTTGTAGGCATTGCTGCTTGCATTTGTCAGCATAGTGTCCTCATCACAAATATATTTTGTTATTTCAATAGCATTTCCTCCATACAAGGGTCTGTGTATATTAACTATTGCACAATATTCAGGGATAAAACTTTTCTCATGAGGTAATGTTGTGGAAGTTGGAATTATAACCATTGGGTTCAAACAATGACTGCAGATGCTGGAAACCAGATTCTGGATTAGTGGTGCTGGAAGAGCACAGCAGTTCAGGCAGAAGCTCCTTGGATGCTGCCTGAACTGCTGTGCTCTTCCAGCACCACTAATCCAGAACCATTGGGTTCAGACCATAAACAGATCAGCCATGATTGGACCTGATAGCAGTGAAGGCTTGAGGAGCTGAATAACCCTAGCTCTGCTTCTGATTCTTTGTTCTTTAGCTCCTCAGGTACTGCAGAAACCCATGTCCATATGCAGCAACACTTGGACAATATCTAGGCTTGAGCTGAAAAGGGGCAATTAATATTCATGGTATATACAAGAATCAGGCTATTACTGTCTCCAATATGAGAGAATCCAACCAGCTCTTCTTGACATTCAATATTACTATTATTATTGAATTCACCACTGTTAACATCCTGGGACATTAATATTGAACAAAATCTGAACTGGAATTGTCATATCAATATCATAGCTACAAGAGCCAGCGAGACACTCAATATTGAGATAAACAACTCATCCTCTTTCTCCCCAGTGCCTGTCCATCATTACAAAGCACATTCCAAGAGTCAATATAGTTATTTTCACTTGCCTGGACAAAACTGACTCCAACAACACCAGCAAAGCTTGACAACTGATTAATCTGTATTCCTTTCATCAACTTAATTATTTACTTTTGCCACTACCAATGCACAATGGCAGCGAAGAGTACCATCAACAAGATACACTGCAAATTCACCAAGATTCTTTCGAAGGAACCTAACAACGTTGTGGATAAAATACTGAAAGAGCTGCAGATGCTGGAAACTAGAAACAAGAACAGAAACTGCTGGAAAAACTCAGCAGGTCTAGCAACATCTGGGGAGTTCACATTTCAAGTCTGGTGACCCTTCTTCAGAACCGTTTTGGAAAGGCGGTGACTCTATCTGAAATGTTATCTCTGATTTCTCTCCACAAGTGCCTGCTGAATTTTTTTTCCCCCAGCAATGTCTGTTTCTGTGCCAAACCTGTGCCCTCTAACACCACAAAGAACAAAGATAACAGATGCATGGGAACACCACCATTCACAAAATCTTATCCAAGACATACACCATTTTGACTTGGAATGATAATCATTTGAGATTTAACTATCACTTGACTGAAGTGAAGAGACGAATAATGAAGTTGGAGGAGTCAACAATCATAAATCAAGGCAATTCAATCTAACTATACCAAAAAAATGCCTAAGTTCTTTCTCTCCAGTAAATGAGCGGGAAAATCAGAGTGAAAAGATGGCCAATCTTGTGTACCTGTTAATGGTGAATTACTAAGAAGCACAGGCAAAGGTTCCTGTTGCTTTCAGCCATGATTTGTGTGTAGTCAGTGTTTGGGGAAAGTTTATGCCTGCAGTATCAGCCGTCACCATGCCCAG
Organism: Chiloscyllium punctatum; assembly: GCF_047496795.1. Lineage (NCBI taxonomy): Eukaryota > Metazoa > Chordata > Chondrichthyes > Orectolobiformes > Hemiscylliidae > Chiloscyllium > Chiloscyllium punctatum. The sequence goes on along the minus strand of NC_092741.1, from coordinate 73,635,974 downwards.
TGAGGCTGCCAGCTGTGCACAGCTTTGGTTTTTTTTTACATTCTGCCCACTTCAGGATCTACCACCACCTTTAAAAATTTCCAAAATGGAGGCAACCTTTTCTGTGGCTGCTTTGTATAATATTGCAATGCTGTGTAACCAATAGATATCACTCGGTTTGGGAATCTGCTTTTGAACTTGAAGGCAGGAAAGTTTTAGTGAAAAAAGTTCCATAAAAAGAAGATTCCCACGACACAGATTCTGCTTCAGATAGATCATTTCCTGCTCATAAAAAAATCTCTTAAAGCTTCAGTTGAAACTTGCATTCAGAATGTTATTATTTTGCACCATGCTCTCATTAAGTGGTCACTGGAGATTGAACAGCTGTCTGGTTGATAATCATATGTTTATTCACAAAGTGTATTCCAGTGTGGATGCATTCTTTGTATGTAATCACGGTTCCAGCTCTTTGGAACTGTCAATTTAGGAAGCATTCATTTTCGAAATGAGAACTGGCTTGTAATTTATGCAACTGTGAAAAGGAAAAGACAGAGGTCAGCAGTTTGCTTAGTCCAGGGCACAAACAAGAACAGTTTCATTATGCTGTCTATTTACAACAACCTCGAAAGAATGCTGGTAAAATTATTGTGTTCTGCATGAACTGCTCACAGATCCATGCTGGCAGGTCAAAATAATCATTCCATAACCAAAGAGATCAAAGTCAAAGTGCTGCTCTGGCAACTTGGAAAGATAAAAACTGGGGTTCTCAATGACATGCTGAGAGATTATGTGATTATTAATAACAGATAGTAAAATATAACTTTAAGAAATTGAGGACTTACACTTTATTTCACAACTGGAAGGAAAAATGCACTGTTTCTAATGATTTGATCACTTTATTTGCATTGAGTTGAATATGCAGACATTGTAGAATTGTGAAACACTGAAACCAGACTTGGATCTCCAGTTTCTTTAGTTTAGCAATTGTTGAAATTTCTTGACAATTACATTAAAGATGTGCTCAATACTTTCAGCACTGGTATTTATCTGTAGTGTTTAGTATTTCTGTTTAGGTTCCTGTTTCTTGTCCACACTTTTCTTGTAGGTTTTGGCATGATTGTGGTTAAAATGCAAAACCAGGGCAATTTATTTTTGAGAACATTGATAAAATGGCCCAAATTCTTAAACAAATTGGTGCATCAATTTCCATGAACATCTAAACTGTTTTTAAGCTCCGTCCACTAAAAGCCACTGTTTATGTATTTCTGTCTCTATGGAAAATGGCCAGTGATGTTGAATCTTATCCCTTTACACCAGTTTTGGAGAATAGAGACTTGCATTCAAAGGTTAGTTGTGACAGGACCTGAAGTAACTCATAAGTAAGATTTTTTGTTAAGGTGGACATTCAAATACATTCACTTAGAGAATTCAGCAAACTAACGTAATGGAGAAGCATTTGATAAACTACTGAGTCTGGGTAAGAAGGAACAAATAGTGCTGGCAGTTGAGCCACAGGATTCTCTCTGCTAGACCTCCAGCCAAATGCTTTTCAACAGTTGAGGTTAATGTTGCTGCTTCATGTGTCTGACTTATAGAAGAATGTTGTCAGTGAAGCAACAGAAACAAAAGCAAAATACTGTAAATGCTAGAAGTCTGAAATAAAAACAGGAAACACTACAAATTTCAACAAGTCAAGAGAGAAACATGGTTAACCTTTCAGGCTTAACCTGATGGCAGATGCTTGTTTGAGAATGTATGAATTATATTATCCAATTGTGTGCATGCAACGTTACATAACTATTGTTTAATTATTCATGGCTGGAGCAACATTAATTTCTCATTATTTGAGAAGGTGCTGGTGTGCTGCCTTCTTAAACTGCTTCAGTTCCTGTGATGTGGGCACAACCACAAGGCTGTTATGGAGGGGTTCCAGGATTTTGATTCAAAAATGGTGAAGGAATAGGGTTCCTTGAAGGGAAACTTGAAGGTGATGGTGTTCTTATATAACTCCACTTGTTGGCAAGATGCTGGGGATGAAGTTGATTAGCTCAATTAACTGTGTGGCTAGTTTGCAATGCAGACTGATATTAACTGTGTGGGTTCAATTCCCACACCACCTAAGGCTGGCTTGAAAGAATCTCCCCTTGCCTGAGGTGTGGTGACCCTCAGGTTAAATCACCACTAGTTATCTTTCTCTATGATCTGGTGTAACTTTACCTTATAGAAGTACCAGGTCTGCCATTTTACAGGATTTTAGGCTAGTAGTAAAACAATGAATGAATGGAAGTGATTTTCTTCATACCCTTCATGACAATGGGACATTCCAAATGAAGTGAATTTGAAGTATAGTCATTGCTATAATGTACAAAAATGCAGCAAATCAATTTGCACACTGCAAGCTCCCACAAATAGGAATATGATCGTGCACAGCTATGATCGTGCTTGTTTATGATGTTAATGGATATACTAACCAAGACACTGAAGGTAGTTTCCTCTGCTCTTTGAATTTGGACCATGGGACATAAATCAACAGACCACCCATCAGCCAGAAAATAGGAAGGTGGGTCTGTAAATTAGGACACCATGACAGTTGTAATATACCAGGCTACTTGTCCCCTCCTCAGCCCAATTTTACATGCAATGGGCAAGTCTTCAGGTGTGTTGCCCATCCATGCCCAGTTGAAGTCTTTATTTGAGTATTAATGTACAAGTCAGGGCTTTTTGCGAGCATTGATCAATATATTCCAATACGTTTAACCTGGCAGCCAATGAGCTGGCAGTGGTGCTCCCTTCCAATGCCCCCTGTGTAAATTAAAGGGCTCCCCTGAGTATTTTGCTCCCTAGGTTCATCTTCCCCACAACCCCATCCAACATGATCCCCACCTATCCTCTCTGGAGTCTCCATCTGGGCATGGAAATATCACAGATCCATTTCTGAACTTTACCTCCTACCACACCTACAGATGAGCAATGGCCACTGCTGCCAATCGCTGCTGCCACCCTTGGCTTGGCCAAACAGGAGTTCCATGAGGTCAGACGTCTGTCCAAATATGGTGGGAGGTCCTGTCTCATGCTAATCAAAGGACAATTGCTGGACAAATTAAACCATGCAATCTGCTAGTTAAACATATGCAAGCCCTCTCCAAACTGTACCTAGGTGTGTGAAGTCCATCATCTGTGCAAAATTCATGCCCATGAGCTCCATTACGGCCACATAAGGGAGCAGACAAGGCCTCAGTTTATCATCTCTTCAAAAAAATAGACAGGTTTCCCTGAATGCTCCACTTTAGTGTTGGGGTCTTTGTGTTTAAATGCCTGAAGCAGGATTTAAACCCAGAACCTTCTGATTCAGAATCAGGACTACTATTAACTAACCAACTAACACACACAGTTGAAGCATACGGTGGCTTCACAATTATGTACAGCAACATTTTCAATGATAAACAGCATACTCTATACTGTATATGGCTGGTTACTGCTTTCATTTTTACAGCAATAAACATTCCTCTTTTGATTTGTGTGTGGCATTAAATAATTTTCTCAGATTAATACAAAGAGAAGTATCTGTCAGGAAATTTATAAGTAAAATTTAAATAAAATGATTAGGATAATAGTGGCATGTAGCTCTGCATGGATTTATGTATCTGCTGTTCAAATGCAGCTTTATCCATTCATAATAAACAATGTTTTTATTTCACAAATGATTTTTCCTCACAAAATAATTTTGTGGAGATGTTGCGCCTTTAATCGACATCTATTGCAGCTCAGTATTTTCATACCCAAATAAATTTCATTGTAAGAGAAAATATTGTGATTGCAAGCTGTGCAAAATACTGGGCTATTACGAGCTTGCTTCAATAAGCAGTGAAATTGTTTGTGTCAATAATTTAATGAAAAATTCTTTGTGAGTGCAGTACAGGATTTTTTATTTGCTACTTATGTCAAGTTTTAATCTCAATTTATCATTCGTAGGGTTTTCATCTCTTTACCTAACACTCTTATGTACGTTTCTATTGCAGACACTTTTGCTACTGTCCTACACTAATGTTTTTTAATACCGCATTATGCTAGTCTTTGCATAAACAGGCTCCGATGCAGTGGTCAACTTCTCTCCCATTTGGGCTTCTGTAAAACGATAGCCCATGATAAATTCTCATGATATCACTATCAACCTGTACCTGTGCCGCAGTGCATTTCTTCATCTCTCATAAAGGTCAGACAAGAATATATCAAAATTGGCGTCAGCTACATGAGACAGCGATACTGAGATAGTATTGTGAAACAGTGAGACAATAGAAAAGTGCAGTATAAAAGTGACTATTTTGCCAGCCTTGCACAGTGATATAACGCAAGCTTAATCACTGACTTCTTCTTCAGTGCTCTTCTCAAAGGCAAGTCTGATTCACAGTGCCTGTATTGTGCAAGGGGATTAAAATCTCGAAGAACCTAGTGATGATGTCATGGAACCTTGCGGCACTGAATATAAATATCATAGAGTGGGTGGAATTAAAACACAGCAAAAACTACATCAGAACTCTACTCTCTGGAAGACATGAAGAGAGTACATGGATGTCAACATATGTAGAAGCTAGATTGATCATTATCTTATATAACAATAAGATCTATTTCTATGATTACCACATATTGCGGTATTCAGTATTATTGTGTTATAAATAATGTTCTGTTGAAGTCTAGATGTGAGGACAGTTTTGATTTTGCTTTCTCCTTGGCCAGTCTGTAACAATCTAAAATCATAGCAATGACATGAACAACATAATAAAAGATCCAGAATCTCTTCTATGGATAGGCCAAGGAGGTAAATCCTAAACCCAACCCAACCCACCCAGAGGGGGATCAAACCACAAGCTGTTAGCACCATCACCACCCTCCAACCAGCTGATTAACAGACATCTAAGGCATCCAAGTTGCTGTGCATACATGTTCATATGCATATTTACCAATGCCCATAGCTATAGATTGTGTTGGTAGAGATTCCAATTTATTTTCATTGTGTCCAAAAGCATCTAGGAATGTGTTGAGGTAGTCAAGTTAAAAGGGAACAAAGGCATGATATGTTACTCATCTGCTTATGATAACATTGTTGTAATGGGAAATCAGTGCACACACTCCAGCTGTTACTGCTTGCATTCTGGTAGAGGGGCTTTTCTTCTTGTCAAATAAGATACGAAAAAACAACACAAGTAGTAGTTGTGAATTGTTGTGGTTACAGCTGGAACTAAAGAGACCAAGGGACAGGTTGGGTCTGTTTCAACTTTCTCCTGATAGTGCCACATGGTGATGTCATCATAGATGATTTGTTAATTTGCTGCATGGAATATTTTCTATCATCCTGCCTTTAGATATCTGTTTTCCTCTGATTCCTCTCCTCTAATACCTCTGCATATCATATGTTGATTTACTATGGTATATCTCAATGCCTTACTTTTGTAAAGTCCAAGCTATGCATCAAGATTGTGGTATGCTGTACTAAGTTGGATGTGATGAGCTATGGAGAGATTCATAGAATCATAGAGCCTTCAGCCCATTGAATCTGCATTAAGAGAAACTACTTTAAATTTACACTCAGGCCACTTTACAGCACTTGGCTCATGGTCTTGAATGTTATGACATTTCAAGTTCTCATCCAAGTAGGTTTTAAAGGTTATGAGGTTTCTCACCTCAACTGTCCTCCCAGGGCACCACCCTCTGGGTGAAAATATTTTTCCTCAAATTCCCTCTAAACCTCCTGCTATATTGTTCCCTTGTTACCGAGCTTGCAATCAGAAGGGGACAACATCTTTCCATCCACCCTGTCCATGACCCTCATAACCTTATACAATGTCATACAGATGATCACTGAGCCTTCTTTATTCTGAAGAAAACAACCCAAACTTATCCAGTCTCTCTACACAGCTAAATTGTTCCAACTCAGGAAACATCCTGGTAAATCATCCCCTCCAGGGTAATCATATTCTTCTGACATGCCATAACTAGGACTTTACGCAGGACTCCAAACATGGCCCACCTAAAATTTTGGGCAGGTCCAACATTATGTCCCTGCTCTTACAATCTATGCCATGACTGATGAAGGCAAATGTCTTGTATGCTTTCCTTACCAGCCAACTAATCTGTCCTGCCACCTTCATGGATCTGTAGACCTCTGTTCCTCTGAGCTTCCTAAAGTCCTGCCAGTCATTGATAACTCCCTGTCTTTTGCATCTTCCAAAGTGCATCATCTTATACTTATCAGAGTTAAAGTCCATCTGCCACTGTTCAGCTCATCAGACCAATCTACCTATGTCCTCCTGTAACCTAAGACTTTTTTCCTCACAGTCAGAAACCCAGCCCCCTCAGCAGCTTGGTGTACAACTCATCTAGACCTGGGGATTTTTCCCTTTAAACTTGCAGTGGCTCAGTTGTTATCACTGCTGCCTCACAGCACCAGGGACCCGGGCTCGATTCCAACATCGGGCGACTGTCTACGTGGAGTTTGCACGTTCTCCCCGTGTCTGCGTGGATTTCCTCAGGGTGCTCCAGTTTCTTCCTACAATCCAAAGATGTGCAAGTTAGGTGAATTGGCCATGCAAAATTGTTCAGGGATGTGTAGGTTAGGTGCATTAGTCAGGGGTAAATATAGGGTAGGGGAATGGGTCTGGGTGGGTTACTTTTCGGAGTCGGTGTGAACTTGTTGGGCCAAAGGGCCTGTTTCCACACTGGAGGGATTCTATGTATCATCCACAAACTAACTTATCATTCTACCCACATTTTTTTTTTGTTTTTGTTTATGCATGTCATGAACAATAATGGACCCAGCACTGATCCATGTGGTGCGCTATTGCACAGTGAACTTCTGTCACACAAATAGCCTTCCACCAGAAACCTCTGTCTCCTACCACTAGGGCAATTTTGGATTCATCTTGCCAAGATCCCTGGATCACAAGTGCTTTTACTTTCTTTATCAGTCTCCCATGTGGGACCTTGTCGAGGATTTTGCTGAAATCCATATAAATTGCATTACCCTCACATGCACAGCTATTCACATCCTCAGGAAAAGAATTAAAATTTGTTAGCTGACAAAGCTATACTGACAATCCATGATCAAACCTCACCTCTCCAAGTGGAGATTAATTTGCTCCTTTAGAATTTACACCAATTGTTTCCCTAATGCTAATGTGAGACTCACTGGTCTATAATTCTCTGATTGATCTTTGTCACCCTTCTCAAAAAGTAGAGCCACATTAGCTGTCATCCAGTCCTCTGACACCTCTCCTGTGGGTCATAGCCCGATAATTTCCTTCCTCACTTCCCACAGTGGCCTGGCATACAGGGGATTTTTCCACTTTTAAGTTCACCAAAGTTTCCAAAACCTCCTCATTCCACCTGTACCCATTTAAGAACATCATAGTCTTTCTTCACAAGTTCTGTATCTGCATCCTCCTTTCTCTAAAGTGAAGGCAGCTGTTCAGTATTCATTTAATACCCTCTCAAAGCCTTCCTGCTCCATCCACAGATTGCATCCTTTGTCCTTAATGAGCCCTACACTTTCGCTGATTATTCTCAATAGAATTTCTTTGGATTCTCCCCTAATCTTACCAACCAGTGGTTTCACATGTTCTCCCTGCTCTCCTAATTGCTTTTACTTAGATTTCCCTGCACTTCCTATATTTCATTTGGGTCTCCTTTGATTTGTTCCATTTTCCTTCTTATTCCATCCCGAATATTTCTAGAAATCCAGGTTTCACTGGATTAGTTGTTCCTACATTTCACCCTCAAGGGAAAATGTTGGCCTGTGCCCTCACCAATGTCATTTTGAACATTGTACACTTTCTGTTGTAGTTTTACCCAGAAGTACTTATACCCAGTCTACTTTGGCCAGTTCCTACCTTATTTTAATAAAATCTGCCTTCCCCCAATCCAAAAGTCTTTTTCGAAGGTCATCTCTTTCCTTTTCTGTACCAAATTTAAAACATATGGTGTTGCATTTACAACCACTAAAGTCCTCCACCACTGCCACCTTGAATATTTGTCTGCTTCACTCCCCAGAATTAGGCCCAAAATTTCAATGTCCCTTGTTGGACCTTATACATGTTGATACAAACAACTCTTTTGAATAAATTTCAAGATATATTACCTCTAAATCTTTCACAATGACTATCCCAAATAATGTTCAAGAAGTTAAATCCCCCAATATAATTACCCTTTATTAAAAACACACCATATACGCTCCTCTATTGCTTGGTGACTGTATGGGGGTATGTAAGACACTCTCAAGCAATAGGTCTTCTCCCTTTTTATTGCTAAATTCTATCTACAAATGCTCATTTGAAGACCTTTCCAAGATATCATCCCTCCTTCATGCAGCAGCTAACCCCTTAATTAATAACTCAGCACCATCTTCTCTTTCAGACCCTTTTCTGTCACATCTGAAGATCCTATATCCAGGAATGTTGAGTTGACAATCCTGACCCTTATTCAACCACGTTTCTGTATGGCAATAAAACTGTAATTTCACAGCTCAATCCACACTCTTATCTTACCTGTCTTACCTATAACACATCAAGTATTAAACTAGAGGCCATCCAGTCTTGCCTTACTCCACGGAAACTGAACATGGCTAAACTCTTGTCTGCTTTGGTACCTTTTCTAAAGTACTAACACACTGTGTTCCCTCCCCCTGCCTACTAGGAAGCAAGGTTGAAGTTCAACTTGAATTTTCAAATTGATTTGAGGGGCAAGGTTTCTACAGCCCCACTGAAACCCCCTCCCCATCTCTTTTCACCCACCTTTAAAGTTCATGTCCTGTCCAATAAAATGTCTTCCAATGTATCCTCATTCTCTCACTAGCAAATTAAATTGATGATTCCTTTTCTCTTGCTTATCAACCAGCACTTCTATTGCCAGCCTATTAAAACACTTTATAATTTCAAAAGCTTCCATAGATCATTCCTTAGGATTCTTGTTCCTGTAGTATTTTGTTACTTTTAAAAATTATATCCTCATAAATTTAGTTTTTTTCTCCCTCTCATAACGTGGTAAAGATATGCTCTATCAAGTGATCCTATAGAGTCACAGAGTCATATAGCACAGAAACAGACCCTTCGGTTAACTTGTCCATGCCAACAGACACCTGTATATTGGATATCAATTTCCATGAGCGTTTTCCATAAGTCTATGTGTAATCAACTAGGAATAACAATGTTATCACTATTTGTACTCTGTTTCCAGGTATCTATGAATTCCTTCAAAAATATGGCAAAATTAAATGGTTAGATCAGATACCATTTAGATGAATTATAATGAGGTATTGTGCAAAAATATTGTTTGAATTTTTTTGATCAAGATGATAAGAGTTCATTTCACAAAATCAGTATGATCCCACATTCTATCATGGGTGACAACCCCTTTGATCTTCAAGGTCATTTAAATTTGTGTTGACGTTAACTTTAAAATCTTTATCGAACATCCCCAAAATGCTCTCTTTCAAAGAGAGGAGAGCAATCCGAAAAGATGATGAAACAAAACCATAGCTACCAATGCTATATTTGAGTCAGTGGTACAATGATTTTACTGATACAATTCAGTAATACATTGGAGCTGGTGTTGTTGCAAAACTCTAAATGTTCATTCATGTAAAACACTTCCTAGCTTTTGACTTTGCTTTCTGACTTGCATTTTCAAAGTGTGGTACAAAACATAAAACCTCAGAAGTATTTTCTCACTCTGCATAAATTCGAGGCCTTTGTAATCCCCAGTCTGCCTTTTCAGCAGGACTTGACAGAAGATTTCCTGTCTTTTTCACCCTTCAAATCCGGAACTTGAAAGAATTAAATCTCTCCATAGATCAATGAGATTTTGTAATTTTGTATCCATGGGCCTCACACAAGTCCTCCTAGTCTGTCCCTTTGTCCTTGCTCTGTGTAACCTGTGCTATTCGTCTCTGTCAGCCAGTGAATCTCAGCCCTTGCACTCAAGAGACCTTTGCTGCATCACCCTTCTCAAACTAAACAACTACTTTGCACATTATTGACTGATCTGAGGTGTAATACACTTGGCCTTCAACAAGGTCAAAGAGATCATCAAGACATAGGTGTACAGTGAGAATTTGAAGGCATAACCTTATCCATTCATCTAATTTGCAGTGGATACAATTTTGGATAAAAAGTTGTGCTTTTTCAACAGAAAGATTGAAGGAAACACTCTTGATTAAAAAAATAAATCATATTTTTAAAAGCTAATGAGGAAAAAACAATAATTTTTGGAAATTTAATGTTGAAATATTGATGATTTTAAGTCAAGAAGGGTTAAAGTTTCCAGTCATGACCTTCAGACTGATCTTAAAACTGAATGTCAAGAGCTTTCTTTGTTGTTCAGCTGTAATTTACCTACTGAGTAAAACTAATATTTTAAGCTTTTATTTTAAAACTTTGTAGTTTGTATTGAAAGCTTTTACTTTCACTGTCAATTAAGTCAGTTATTTATTGAACTGAATTATACATTAACCAGAGCTTCTATGTTTTTGAGCCTTTCAGTAGATATTCTACACAAATTCAGTATCATCGATCACTCTTATAAACAGACTTTACATCACCCACAATCTGGAATGTTTCTTTATTTGCCCTCAAACTGGATAATTGATTGTGTGATCTGGGGATTAAACAGGGAATCATTACTGCTGACTTGATAGTTTGAATATGAGCTCAATTCGAATGAGAGTTAGACTATAAACAAATGGGCAGTTTACTCAAATAAAACTAACAAATGAATATTCAGTGTCAAACAGTATGTTTTGCGATAATTGAAAACTTAATGATCCTTAATCCTTGATTCATATTCAAACAAAGAAAAATCCCCTGAACTGTCCTTCAATATAATTAAGTAACTAGAAACGAGTGTTCACCTATCTATGTTACAAGCTTATGTTTAAGGTGACATATAAGAAACGTGTTCAAAATTTTGGATCAATGTTATGAAAAAAATGAGAATAAACTGCTTCCACTGTTGGAAAGCTCAGTAACCGGTAGTGCAGGAACTCTAGGGTGTGCACATTTATTCTGAGGCTAACATTTCAGTGTAGTATCAAGGGAATGCTGCATTGTTGACGTTGTCATCAATTGGCTAAATCAGGTGGATATAAAAGATTTTGTGACATTATTTGAAGAACAGCTCAGAAGATCACTTGGAGAGAATCTGAATGATGTAGCCCATGGTGAGATGTGTGTTAGAATCAGGCAACAAGCGTAGCAAGGCTCAGCTTGACATCAAAATTATCTTGCTCCATGTTTTTACAAGCGATGTGGCAAGATCTTCACTAGGTAGTGGTGAGGGATTAGCACTTGTTAACTCCAAAACTCGCCTTGCTAGTCCTTGCACTCTTACCTTATCAAACTTGCCAAACAAGACTAACATTATGAAACTTGAACAAGGTAACTCAATTCTGTAACTGGCAGATTCAGTTTGCCAGTTACACTGAACCACCTCCATGTTGCTTGCAACAAACTACAACACAGGGAAAGATACATAGGCAGCAGCCACACTCACTCCTCCATAGACATTGGCACTTAACATCTGTTAGTTCATCACAACCATCCTGATATTTCACTGGCATTGCGACCTGGAAGCACACAGTACATTGCAGGGTGCAACAGCAACTTGCATTGAAAGACTTGCAGCAGGGACATTTTGCACACAGGAACAGGCATTCAGCTGGCACATTGGAATACTCTGCGCCTCAGAGATGCTTGCTCACTGTGTACCAAGCTGCTTGCTCAAACTTCCAAGCTGTACCTTGCCTTGACTTGCCATGTTGTGCAATGCCAATTCACGTATTCTCTCAGCCAGATAGTTTATCTTGCTGCTAAGCAGTCCTCAATATAAGGAACACACATCTTACTGGTCAGAACTGTGTTATGCCAATCTCACACCTGCTCCACGTGCCAGAAGCTTGCACGACAAGCAGACAGTATTCATAGACAGTAGGCAGGCATGTATCCAATTCTTAAGGATCTAGTCATCACGACTATCAGTCAGGGTTTCCTGGTTCAGTAAGGTAAGGACAATCTCCTGTAATTGTCTAGGGGACCAATTTGCTGGGGGACCTCAGTACAATCATGAAGTGTCCTTGTTTACCCATAAGCTGCTCCCTGATGGTGTGACAATATACAGAGCAATTCAAAATCAGATGCATTAAAGTTACAGTCAACCACATTGCGTACAAATAAGAAAAACAAGATGTCCTTCTTCATCCCTGTCACCAAAATGCCCTCAATACATTTTCTTTCTACTACATCTAATTGTACTCTTACGGGGCTGGAGGAAACCTACTCTGATGTGGGGCCATTGTCACTGGAGCTTTAGAAGAAAGACCATGTCAATGCTTGTGTTTAGACAATACCTAGGGTTATCTAGCCAGAGGCAAGATGACCTTCTTTGATTTCCAGGGGTCAGATAGGGTTAGGCCATCCCTGCAATGCCCTGCCAAGGGCTTGAGCATGGTTCCTCCACTGGCTAATTTCCTCCTGACACCAACCTGTTTTCTTGACATATTGTCCTGGCACCATGCCATAGAGTCATAGAGAAGTACAGCATGGAAACTAACCCTTCGGTCCAACTCGTTCATGCTGACCAGATATCCCAACCCAATCTAGTCCCATTTGTCAGCACTTGGCCCATATCCCTCTAAACCTTCTTATTCATATACCCATCCAGATGCCTTTTAAATGCTGCAATTATACCAGCCTCCACCACTGCCTCTGGCAGTTCATTCTAAACATACATCACTCTCTGCGTGAAAAAGTTGCTTTTATATCTTTCCCTTCTCACTCTAAACCTGTGCCCTCTAGTTCTTGACACACCCACCCCAGGGAAAAGACTTTGTCTATTTATCCTATCCATGCCCCTCATGATTTTATAAACCTCTATGAGGTCACCCCTCAGCCTACGATGCTCCAGGGAAAACAGCCTCAGCCTATTCAGCCTCTCCATATAGCTCAAATCCTCCAGCACTGGCAACATCCTGGTAAATATTTTCTGAACCATTTTATGTTTCACAACATCCATTCAATAGGAAGGAGACCAGAATTACACACAATATTCCGAAAGTGGCCTCTATTCCTGAGGACTAATGACTGGGTGATGGAGAGTAGGTGTGTGTGACCCTTCGGTGGTCCTTGAGGATGCTGGGCCTGGACCTCCATGGCAGCATCCAACCCGTCCATCGAGGTAGACAGTTGATCATTTGAGTCACTGAATGGATGTAGATCTGGGCAAGGAGGGCCAGTGCCTGTCACAGTTGCCTGCTGCTGCACCTCCCTTTGGATTTGTGTGAAGTGCCTGATTCCTGAAACCACTGGCTCCTCTCCTGCCTGGGACTGAGCAGGTACCTGGTCTCTAGCAGTCTTCCAGATGTCAGCTGCCTAAGTCATTTCTTCCTCGCCAGCTGCGGGTCTGTCACAGTGCGGTGCTCACCAGATCATGTAACCTCACACCTTATCAAGGTGGGCTGGTGGGGGTGCAGGGGATAGACATGCCCATGCTTCCTATACGGCCTCTGTCCTCTCATCCTCAGAGGTCGGGGATCAGTGGGGCTGGGTTTGTCACAAAGTTTGCTGATCCTAGAAGACAAAGAGAGAGAGGCACTGTGTCCTGTGTTGAGAAGTGGCGTCCAGTAATTGAGAATTACATGAATGATAGTGGCATGCAGAGTGCTACTTGTGTGTTTGGAGAAACAGGAATGATTCAGCATCCCTTCAGGAATGATCCCAGTCTTCTCCTGCAAGGACTGAATTTATCTCCTTAAAGGAGGTAAGAAGCCTGATGTCAGGCACTCCTCTAACTGTCTGGCCTCTCTCTGCTGACTTCTCCTGCAATCAGAGGGGGTTCCTAATAAAGAGGTTCATGAATGAGGCTCCAATGAGTAACACAGCTGTCAGTGTCAGTGCTTGAAGGTGAAAAGTTGTGAAATGGAATGAAAAACTGTGGAGATAGCACCAAGTGTGTGCAATTTAAGTGATATGGGAGGACAAGGGTGGAGAGCAAATGGGGAAAGATGTTGGAGACAACATTGAGAATGGTGGAGATGTGTGTGCAGTGGTGTGAGTGTGAGGTGGTCAAGAGATGAGTGTAACAATTACCTTGGCAGAGTGGAGAAAGTCACTGACCTTTTCAGTGCACTGCTGGCTGTGCGTCTACACTGTGACCCAGTGACCAGCTCAGAGTAGGCTGTGCTGGTACAATCGCATCTCAGGGAAGAGGACAGCTCCCCTCTGTGACATTCCAACCACTAGGATCTCCAGGTCGGTGAATGGCAGTGCCACCTTCCCCTCTTCTGACATCTTGTGGACATGTCATTCAACAGGCAGGGCAGATTTGAATGGCAATCCTTATCTGGGTGCACAGCAACATTTTTAAAATGGTGTGCATGCAAGGAATGCCGTTGTTTGGGTAAATAACCATTCAGTGGTGATTTGTTGTAGGAATAACACATGGTAAGATGGCATGCATGAGAGATGCCAGACGGATAGGGTGGCCAACTAATGAAGCACGTTTGGTAAGATATGGTGAAAGAACTTGCTAGGCCTTGTGGAGGAATCCTCCAAACATCTCAATGCCAAAACAAAAACATAAGATTCAGATTGTTGGGAAATGATTAACTGCTTACTCATTTGCAGTTATGTAAACTCTGCTGTCTTCAAATAGGTCACTACTTTTGGCTATATAGAATCAAGGCAATTTTAACCCTCTACAAGTGGATCAATTTGTTTTGTTTGACTCATTCTTGCTCAAGGCTATTTGGGAATAGACAATAAATGATGGCTGTGTCAGCAATGCTTATATAGCAAGAACAAAAAAAGACTCTTGGCAGGTGACTCTCTTTCAAAGCAAATCCATGATTTGAGGTCCTATGATATGCCCAGAGGCTGTCATAAGATGCTACTTGAATACAAGCACTTTTTAGGTATCAGTTCAGACTGTTATAAACTGTTTATAACTTTTTATTGAATCACACTTTCTGACACCTGTGCCGCAGAATAACAGCTGGTATAAAAATAGCCTGAGGGAAGTCACTGTTGGAGGCATCAATGGGCAATCACTTCAAGTTTTCATATGACAGTCTTCTATTTGCTGTTTTCATGTGTTAGCAGTGGGTTGAGAGAGATGATCGAGAAATCTAAGAATATGCAATGTGTAATTTTGAGCTATGGTTTTATTTCCAGTTATTTTGCTGCACAAAGATAAATATTTTCTTTTTCTTTGGAGCTTTCAGTAACTTACAGTAATTTCAAGGCTCATATTTCCTGCAAGTACAGAATTGCAATGACAATGCAATACCACCAATCATTGACCTTATTCAGTTACGGATCTATAAAATGCTTTTTTCAAGCAAAAGAGTTTTTCAACTGAAAACAGAGGAGTGTTATAAATCCAGCACATCAAGTTTGCCCATGGTTTGTGATAAAGAGCTTCACATTTGTGTAATCTGGTTAGTTTCACTTGTGGAGATGTTGCACAGATGTTATGGCAATCAAAGTTCTTCAGCTCTAGTGGCCTTTTACTGATTTGCGTGTGTGCTGTGGAGAATCCGAGACTAACAGCACTGAATGAGCAAAGGAAGCAGACCATAAAGTAGCCATCAGGGTAAAACCAATGGGTCAGTGATTTTAGGAAGTGTTCCAATGAAATAAAAACATATAGCTTTGTCCTCTTGCTCCTACTTTTGACCTTTCTTTTGGGTCTAATAGACTTCAATCATCTTACATTGAGTTTTAAATTAAATTTTAGGCTCTTCAAAGTTGAGCTGGGAGGTAACAGGGAAGGAGTTGGGAGGTAAGCCCGATAGCTTGCCACTTTTAAGAAATATTCCCAGACTCACACTGACTCACTCACTCACTACTTATGCACTCACTACTCTCTCAGTCTCTCACCTTCTCGTACAAACTCTCACCCTCTCACATGTTCTCTCTCTCTCTCTCTCTCTCTCTCTCTCACACACACACACACACACACACAAAACACAAAATGGGGAGACATCACAAAATGGGGAGACATCAGATAAACTAAGAATGCCCTTAGTGATTTTCTGGTAAGAGCCCTACCTCTTTTGCCTCTTCCAGGAGCATGGAGGAGACAATTGGTTGCAGTGATTGTAATGAGGTCAGCCAGTGAACCATAGAAAATATGAGTGCCCTGATTGGGACCATCAACCTGGTCCAATTAGGGAGTCCTGTCTGACAGACATAAGCAGGAGGGTCAGGACTCTTTTCATTCTGACAGCTGGCTGTGAGAAAGCGGACCAAGATCAAGTACTATGCATGTGTAAATGAAGGATGTCTTAGTGATGTGGAGCTATCTCAGGGATGATGAGAGAAAAACACACTTCTTTCACTTGCAACAGTCATCTTTGAGTCGGGGTAAGCATTTCTGACATTATGCTATTATTTGGGAAGCTTGACTCATTTGATCTTGCCATCGAAGACTGGGCCCAGAATGTGGAATGAATGTGTTGCTTTTGCTGGATAAATGACATTGGGGGAGATGTAAAGGAATGAGTAAATCTTCTGACAGCTTGTGGACCCACAGCTTTTTTGGTTATTAGGAGACTTACTTTCCCTGAGACACCAGATTAAAAACATTCAAGAGTTGATAGAGTTAAGGAATATTACGACCTCAAGACTACTCTAATTCTGAGCACTATCGATTTTACTCTGCAAATCAAGAACCAGCAGAATCCGAATCAGGATTTCTGATGAGGTTATGATGACTGGCAGAACTATATGACTTTGGTTTAACCTTTAATGAGATGCTGAGAGATTGCTCAGTATGTGGGAATAATGATGCACCCATGCCTACTAGCTGAACCCAACTGGACTTCAAACAGGCACTACGATTAGTTTTATTGTTGGAAAATGCTACAAATGGAGCATGAGTTACAGAGTATTCTGATGGCAGTTGACCAGGAAGCAATTGCTTTACAGGCAAAAGTAGAGGCAGAAATCAGAAGGTTGGAAAGCGAAGAAATCATCAAACCTGTCCAGTTTGCAGAATGGGCAGCACCCGGTTGTACTAATTGTGAAGCCCAATGGGTGGTTCACATTTGTGGAGATTTTAAACCAATGGTAAACTGCTTTTTGCAGCTGAATAAATACCCAATCTCTTATGTAGAAGATTTATATGCAAAGCTGGCAAGGGGAAGGACGCGGTTCCTTTACAAAGATGGAAGTGAGCCATGCATATTTGCAATTGTGGTTAAATGACGATTCACAGAAGTATGCTACATTTAACACTCATAACCAATATACAAGACTGCCATTTGGGGCATCATCAACCTGAGCAATTTTTCAGTGAATGATGGAAAATATTTTACAAGGTCTACCCCAGATCCCCACTTATCTTGATGACGTGCTAATAACAGCGACCACCAATAAAGAACATTTATAGAGCTTGGACACAAACCTTAGACATTTCCCCAAGGTGGACATAAGCCTTATAAGCCAAGTTCAGTGGGCATCCTCAATGACGAAGAACATTCAGCCCATTAAAGGACCTCCAGAGTCAACATGTAACCAAGTCCAGGGTTTATCCCACCATTTCAATGAATGTGGTGGTGGCGGGGGCACGATGGGAGTAATTTTTGTCCTTGTTGGCACTCTGGGCACTGCCCCACTGATATAACTATGTCTGCATCCTATCCTGGCCTGCAGGTATAACTTCTCGCCAAAGGCTCCAAGGTCCATACCAGAGCCTAGTTCTTTCCTTGGATGGTGAATTATTATGAAAAGTTCATACTAAACTGGCCTCCATCTTGCACTTTTGCATCAACTCATAAAGAAGTCAGCCTTGGAAATTTTCATGGAACCAAGCCATAGTTTTCATGGAATTTAAGAAACAGCTTTCATTTTCTAAGGTGTTGGCACATTATGATTCCACGTGAGGTTTTGAGATGCGAGGCCTCCCCATATGGCATCAGTGTGGTATTAGCTCATAGATGATTGTCCCGAGCAAAGGTTGCCGCCAGATACTGGCTAAACTCCATCAAGGACATCCAGGAGTGGATGTGCATGAAACTCATTCATTAAACACAGGAATGATGATAGAAAAACTGTGCACATCTTTTACAATACATGGACTCCTAGAAGTGTTGGTCACAGATATTGGGTCATCATTTACCAACATGGATTTTGAATATTTCCTGAAGTTGAATGATATTTGACATACAAGGACAGCTCCATGCCATCCATCATTCAATTATCTGGCAGAAAACGCAGTCCAAACTTTGAAGACAGACTTAAAGAAACAACCTGCAGTGTCATTAGATACCAAACAGCACCTGTTCCTGTCTGATTATAGGACCACTCCTCATGTAAATGCAGGGATAGCTCCAGCAGAGTTACTAACGGGGAGAAGAATTCTATAACAAAACTTTTCCTCACTTGTCCTAATATCTCCTTCTGTGGTAAGACAACAAATTTTGTTTGGTGACCATTTTTGTCACCTTGAATAGTTTTACTAAGTTAGAATACTAAATAAATAGGTGTTGTTGCAGCTGCAGGTACAGACAGTGTAAAAGTTATAGAAAGCACAGAATTCATAAAGTGCATTCTGGAAAATTCTTTAGCCAGAATGTTAGCAAGCTTGACATGAAAAGCTGAATAGCAACAATACTGGACTACCATCAGGGAACAATTGAGGAGGCAAAAGAATTATAAGTGGAAGAATTCTTTTATACTAGTGATTATAATTCAGAATAGTTATGGAAAAATGATAGAATAGGTGTAAAGGTTGTAAATTGGGGCAAGGTCATTCTTAGAGGAGAAAGTGAGGACTGCAGATGCTGGAGATCAGAGCTGAAAATATGTTGCTGGAAAAGCGCAGCAGGTCAGGCAGCATCCAAGGAAAAGAAGAATCGACATTTCAGGCATAAGCCCTTCTTCAGGAAGCAGTTACTTAAAGAGAAATCAGTGCCATGCTGAAGAGAAATATTCAAGAAGGAGTTTCAAGGTGTTCAGGATAAATACATTCCCACAAACGACAGAATGGGTGAATCTCGATTTCTGGATGTGTAGAGGGTGAGATGAGGCAAAAAAATGCTTATGTCAAAAACTGAGAGCTTAATACATAGGAACCAAGAGCAGGAGAGGACAATTCAGCCTGGTCTGCCATTTGATACGATCATGACTGATCTCATCTTGCCCCAACTTTACTTTCTTGTCAGCTCTCCATAAACTTTCAACTTATTTCTAATTAAAAATCTATCTGTCTTCTCCTTAAATTTTCTTAATCCCCCAGCCTCCACCACACCCTGGCTCTTGAATTCCATAGGTTCACAAGTCTTGAAGAGTGCACAAAGTATGGGGGTGAAAATAAAAAGAAAGCAGGGGAGGCATGAGAAAATACTGGCAAATAAAATCAAGACAAATCCAAAGATATTTTATTAGTGCATAATGAAGAAGAGAATAAGTAATAAATATTATGGACCATTGTAAACAAAAATAAAACAGCCCATATAAAGATGCCATAGATGTGGGTAAAGTTCTTGTTGATGTCTTCTCAAAAATGAGGTGCAATGTCAATTAACCATTTACCAATGTTAGTTAAGGAGGAAGACTATGCAAAAGTGAGGACTGCAGATGCTGGAAATCAGAGTCTAGATGAGAGTGGTGCTGGAAAAGCGTAACAGGTCAGACAGCATCTGAGGAGCAGGAAAATCGATATTTCGGGCAAAAATCCTGATGAAGGGCTTTTTCTGCTCCTCAGATGCTGCCTGACCTGCTGTGCTTTTCCAGCACCACTCTAATGGAAGATGATGCTGTCATTGGAGAGGATTAACATGGTAAAAGAGGAAGTACTAAATAATTTGGTATTTTTGAAAGAATTTGACAGATGTGGATTAAGAAATTGTTAGCCACAGCAAGAGAATACCTAGGAAGTGGAAGGATAGCATTGTGTGGTAATAGGGACCTTGGAATACACAGGTCAATAAACTGATTAAGATAGTACATGGCATATTTTGACAGATGTTGCTTGACAAATCAAATAAGTTTTGGTGACTGTCTTACCACACATTTGGAACATTATTTTTAACAAATTTCTCAGCAGAGAATCATTTTTTGCAAGGGTTGGTAATGTGTGTGGAGTGAAAGTTGAAAAATCCAAGGAAAAGTTGCAGACCTCCTGATTTTGTAGGGTCAGCATTTGTTGAAAACCTTGATCTTGATCCTTGCAGGACAGACTTGATCAGCAGAATAAATAGGCACAAGAAAATTTATCCTTCCAATATTGACCTGACACTAGTGCTGCTACATGCCGATCAAAGTTAGGGCACAGTCCCCGTCTGCAGCTAAACGCTATATTTATGCTTTATCTTTGTCTGACCCAAGATCAAAATACTGCCAGCTATGCAAACACAGAAAGGTAGGAGACCAATAATTCCAATAATGATCTTAACTGACCAATGAAAACAGTTTGCACCTAGTTAAGAAAAGAATCTGTCTCCAGAAAATTTAGTCCTTAATCCGTCCAGCATCGGTATTTTATGTAGACCCCTTTTAACCAAAAGGCTGAGGCACATTAAAAGATATACCCTTGTGGCAGCATCTATCTAAGACATACATGATGAAACAACACCAATCTGTGTGGTTGTGCACCTCTGAATTATACAATATATTCCATTGCGTCTGGTTCTGCTCAAACCTTCTCATGAATGTGGATGCTGCATATCCTGTAGTTTCTTAAGATGAAACCTTGCAATTCTGCATTGTCCTTAAAATTGCTAATTACATCAGATTGGCTTAGGTACAGGTGTGTGAAATTGCTGACTGATTCAATTGTACCATTGTGGCTGTTCTACCACAGTGGGTATGGATTTAATTTCATGAATTCTGACCACACTGAGACTTGTCCATATTAGTAGTTCTAGCATTGCTGCACTATTGGTATCGACCATGTAAAATACTTCATGGTAAAGTTATACCATTTGTTGAAGCACATGACTTTCAGGAAACGTAAGTGTAATATGGTGACTATGTAACCACTGTCAATTGTTGGAAAAACCTATCTGCTACACTAATGTCCTTGAGGAAAGAAAATCTACTATCCTCACCTGGTCTGGCCTACAAATGTCTCAAACATCAATGTGTTTGACTATTAATTATTCTCCAAGAAATAAATTATGAGCAATAAATACTAGTCTAGTCTACATCCCATGAACAATAAAAAAAAAAGTTGGCACTATCTCCTGTGTTAATTGAAGCTTTTAAATTATGTCATCATGCTTTTTCAAGGTGTATGAGATTGATTGTATAAACTTTCTATCACCTTATACCATCAAAATGGTAAATGAACTTAACAACCTGGTAAGCTTGTACATCTTCTGAAACTTGCCTTTCATATGGTTGACTCTAAATCACATGAATGTGTTTGCATTTGTGTATGTGCATGACATTTTCTTTGCTGCTAGTACTGTCTTGTGCTGTCTTGTTGGTTACCCGTGTTTTGTTTATGTCTTTGTAGGTAGTTGCTTGTCTTTTTTTGGGAGTAGAATGCAATGTTTGTTTTGAAGCACTGTGGAGGGTGGAAATCAGAAACAAAACCTGAAATTACTGGAAAAATGTCAGCAGGTCTGGCAGCATCTGTGGAGACAAATCAGAGTTTACATTTCGGGTGCAGTGACACTTCCTCAGAACTCAATGTTTGTTTATTTCTTTGGCTTGTTTTGTTTTTTCACTCCTTTTATTTTGCCTTTTTCATTGTTGCTGCTCATTTTCTGATCTTGTCTATTCACAATTGATCCTTTCAGGCTTGTAGGAGCGCTAATTAACACAAGGAATAAAACAATGAACTAGCCTTTTTCCAGCTTACCTTTCTTAGTGCAGAAGATTATTGTTTTCTTTAGCTGTATATCCTTGTAACTATTTTGCAGAGAACATTTGACTGTTTTAAAACTGGAACTGCAGGCATTCAAGGTTTTCCTTTGAAAAGACTTAGGACTTCTAATTTGAAGGAACTCAGATTTTAGTCTGAAAAAGAAACCCTCGCTTCTGGCCAGTAAATTCCTATTTTACAAATGTGTTCCCAGATCTGATACTGCTCATTCTCTAAATTCTTTGATGTTGGAGGCTGTTGTGTAATTGATGTTCAATGCCATCTTAAAGAATCTGTCATTGAGTTTCATTTTTTTTTTCATTGATGCCCAAAGCTGCTAACCGTAGTGTACAATTACCTCAGCAGGATATCGTTACCTAACAAAGCAAATTTTATGTTATGCATGCTACTGCAAGACCAATTGACTTTGATAACAGCTTGCCAATACAGAGGAACCTTGATTATCCAAATATCAATGATCCGAAATTTGCATGATCTGAAGAAGATCTCCCAATGGAAACATTACATCAAAGAGGTGTTACCAACACTGATTGCATCTTTTGTTTTCAGTGATTAAAAGTGGATTTGGCTGACTGAAATGCTGTCAAGAACAGTCCGCAACATGGATGGGACCCAGGCACCGTCTCCAAATGACTGACCTCACATCCTCTCTGTCTCTCCCCACACTTTCACTGGAGATGAACACAGGGGTGTATCCTAAACCCTCAGGGAGGGGGGGTAGCGGGTGGGAGTGCGCGGGGGCGCGCGGTGGAGAGCGAAGGGTGGGGGTTGTGGGAGGATGCAGCACGGTGCTGCTGCCTACTCTCCTGAATGGGGAGACGACATAGCAAGTACTCACTCTGTCAATCCCATTGAAGTGAAGCAGCGATGGGGAGAGGCTTCAGCAATGCTGCAGGTCCCTTACACATGAGTGTGTGTCTGCTCCGAAACTAACCCTGAGACAGAGAGAAGGAGCAAGGCAGGCAGAGCGAGAAAAAAAAAGGAAACTTCTGAAAACTCTGAGACCCAGAGGAGAAGCAATGAATCAGTTCTCTGAATAATCAATTATCTGAATGAAATATGCCCGCCCTTCTTGTTCAGATAATTGAGGTTCCTCTGTATATCTAAATATTACCTCAGCCACATTTGGCTTATCATTTAAGCTATTGGAGTAGCATGCTTCTATTGGCACATCATGTTTAAATTGGCCCAAATAACAATGAGATCTGAGGTATTTATTCTCTCAGACTACATGCAATGATATGAACGAGTCTCTGAAGGACATACTGCCACACTGTCAGTGAGATCTACTAGGAGAAAGTGAGGGCTGCAGATCAGAGTTAAGAATGTGGTGCTGGAAAAGCATAGTAGGTCATGCAGCATCCGAGGAGCAAGAGAATCAATGTTTCAGGAATAAGCCCCTCATCAGGAATGAGACTTGTGGGTTGGGGCTGAGAGGTAAATGGGAGGGGGTGGGGTTTGGGGGATGGTAGCTGAGAAAGTGGCAGGTGAATGAAGGTGAGTTGATAGGTCAGAGGGGGGAGTAATGGGCAGGTCCGGAGGGCAGTGCCAAGTTGGAGGCTTGGGACTGGGATAATGTCGGGGGAGGGGAAATCAGGAAGCTGTTGAAATGCACATTTACCCCATGTGGTTGCAGAGTCCCATGGTCAGAATATCAGGTGAGATACAGACTAAATTTCTGACTGATGTGGAAGGATCCCTTTGAGCCTTGGATGGAGGTGAGGGGAGTAGTGTGGGCACAGGTTTTGCACTTCCTGTGGTGGCTATGACAGATGTGAAGGATCCCTTGGGGCCTTGGATGGATTTACTTGTAGCTCTACAATGTCATCTTCTGCATCCTTTGCACCTGCTGTGGTCTCCTCTACATCAGGGAGACAGGACGCCTTCTTTTCTTGATTATATTCCCAACAGTGTGGAAACAGGCCCTTCAGCCCAACAAGTCCACAGCGACCCTCTGAAGAGTAACCCACCCAGTCCCATTTCCCTCTGACTAATGCACCTAACACTACGGGCAATTTAGCATGACCAATTCACCTAACCTGCACATCTTTGGACTGTGGGAGGAAACTGGAGTACCCGGAGGAAACCCACGCAGACACGGGGAGAATGTGCAGATTCCACACATACAGTCGCCCGAGGCCAGAATCGAACCTGCGACTGTGGTGCTCTGAGGCAGCAGTGCTAACCACTGAGCCACCATGCGTGGATCATTTCAGAGAACATCTCTGGGATACCCATACCCATTAACCTCACCACGCTGTAGCTGAACACTTCAACACACCCTCCCATTCCGTCAAGGACATGCAGGTCCTGGGCCTCCTTCACCAACACTGATGCCTGGAGGAGGAACGCCTTCTCCCTCACCTTCATCCATCTATCACTTTCTCAGCTACCTTGCCCAAATCCCACCACCCTCCCATTTATCTCTCAGCCCCAACCCACAAGCCTCATTCCTGATTAAGGGTTTTTGCCTGAAAAATCGATTCTCCTGCTCCTCGGATGTTGCCTGACCTGCTGTGCTTTGCCAGCACTACACTGTCGTCACTGAGAGATCTACCTGCAATTTTACAAGAGGGTGTGAAGCAAAAAGAGAAATTCCTGGCAAAACTCAGCAGATAGGCAGCATCCGTGGGAAGAAAGAAGAGTTATCGTTTTGAGTCTGGTGATTCTTCATCAGAACTGATGCTGTCAGACCTATTGCTTTTGTGTCAGCAGTTCTTTGTTTTATGGCAATAGGACATGTTGTGTTAAGCTGGGGATTGGGGTTTGCACACGGGAAAGCTCATTCAAAACATTTTATGAATCCGTCTCCTCCAGAAAGGAACTGCAGAATCCTGAGCATAGAATTATCTAGGTTTACAATATAAAGGACACCAGCCAATCCACTGTATCTCCACCAGCCGAAAAGCAGCCGTCTTCCTGCTGCCACTTGTTATCTGTGAACCTTTCACCAGCAGTTCTGCCAAATGGGAGATGGTGCAAAATGAGAGCAATTTCTATTCATTGCTCATAACACAACAAATCTCAGTTAATCATAACTGGTGTTGATCCCTACCAGGAAGCTAATGCGTGTTCTGCCATGATGAAATTAGCTCCTATTACTGTTGAGTAGCACTCAGCCATCTTACTCAGTTAATTTTGTTTTCAGTATGCTCTTAGAAAGGAAACATTAACATTTTTACTCACCCCATTCTACATTGACTGGTTGCAACATAGATAAATATCAGAAATGGTAATTATAGAACACTTCAGGGACACTGGGAACTTCAATACAGCAGTATGAAATTCTGGTTGCTGATTTCATTTGCGATTGCCTGTCATATGAAAATATTATATAAAAAACATTTTTAATAAACTAAGCAATTATGATGTCTGGATATAATCTGAAGGCTGCTTCCGCTCCACCCCCACGCACCCCCACCTCCCCCGCCCCGTGACAATTGGAAGTACCTTATTGCATTGTCCTTGAAGCAATGCAAAGGATGTTGGGAGTTAAGAACATAAGAAATCATAAAAGAAGAAAAGATAATGAGCTCCTAACACAGATCATGTACAATCTAACCTGTCATGGACATATTACCTGCTTAATAGCCAGAGGAAAAGGCATGCATATGTATTCCCTGATCCCCAATGGTAATCTAACAGAAGTACAGAATATTCATCTATCTTCACATCTCCATTATTCAACTCTTGTTCAATGTCTTTCACTGAAAAATCCCTTATCTCCAGAATCATGAATTATCATGTTCAGTAAGGTTTCTGATAAGCATCACTATATGCCTACCCTTCCTATAATTTTGTATCAACCCCCAGCCAGATTTTTATCCAGTTCTTTGAAGCATTCACAAATTCAATATCTTATCTAAATGCTTCTCAACTCAAACAGAGCAAAGCCTCTCCAGCTACTAACTATTTCTGTTTGAGAGCACTACTGCCTTGCCTTTGCTAGACACGTGTGATATATGGTTGTTCACTTGTGTTCCTGCCAAGATTGTTGATTATTTTTCTAATCTTTCTTTTTGCATATCTGATGTTGCTTTATCACTAAGTAAAGGCAATTTATTTTAAATTGTTTTGACATGAGATGATCTTGATTTAACTTTCACAGAAGAACTTCTAACGTACTTTTCTGTGCTCCTTCATGTAAAGTAATTGTGAAATGTAGCAATGCGATAATGAGAAGTGTGCCCTCATGAAACTTCATAGAACAGTTAGACTCTCTAACAGAGAAACTTCTAATTAACAACAAAGAGAATTCAAAAGCAGTTCTGCATTATATTGTTAACTATGATTGTCCTTTTCCTCAGAGAGATTTAGATTGCACAAACTATTTTAAAAGTAGCAATGAACAGAGCCACCATTTTAATGATTTACTTGTGTTGAGCCCTTGATGAAGAAATCAATGTCTTGAGAAAAATTCCTGCCTCAACAGGGAGCCAAAGAATTTCCCTCTATGCACCTCATGAAAATATTTTATATTCCTCACTTATGTGTCACTTTTTTAAAAACAATCTAGGTAACAATGAGCAAAAAATGTGATGTTAATTTTAAAATTTGCTTTTTAATATTAAGGCTGATGTTTCAATATCAAGTCAATTGTGTGATGTCCCAGTGAGGAATAGCACTCAGTGTGACAAAATAGGTCCATCATTTTCTACACAAGAAATTAATGGATGGAACCCTGCACTCATAATTTCCCATTCTGTGCGTCTTGCTGGGACTATTCAATCACAACTCCCACCACACATTGATGATGTTTTCTGACAGTAAACGGCTGAAATATCCAGAGTAAGGGATTATTTTCTATTTGATTAAATCAAAATAAAAATAGCAATGACTGAAATACGGTATTGAATGCACGAAGTGTTAAATTTCACTGTTTGCAGTTGGTTATCCTAAGAAGAAAAAGTAAAACCATATTTGCTCCACTTGGAGAAGTAATGTTTTGTTGACGTAGATCCAGCTTTCTCATGCACGACCATTATAATGAGCAACCTTCACCCTTACTGCTCTTTTCCAATCCCCCTCGACAGTCACCCATGTCCATTTCTGTATTCCAAATGGTAATAATAGAACACCCACCGTGTTGTTCATGCTTAGTCAAATTTGAGATGGATGTGTACTCTATATTATGTATTGTGTAATACGTTATTCTATTGCAGAGCTCAGGTCTGTTTAAGGTGGCTTGTTCTTGAAGGCAGGAATATCTAATTACTGTAAATAGGTTCATTTCAATGTCAGGTAGTGATCAATTGCTGGTTTGAGAAAAAAATTGCTGGCTGGCAAGTTCTTGTAAATTCTTAGTTCCGGGTCAAAATAAGCCAGAAGCAAAGGATTGTGTATATTTATATTTTTATCCTTTTAACACTTTGAAATATGCCAAGTGTATCATCTGAATCTTGAAAGACACGCTTGATGCAATTTTTTTTCAGAATAGACTTATCATTTCATCAACCATCTCGGAGACAGTTCATAACTTCCTCACAATAAAATCATTCACTGAAACATGATTGTCACGATGTCTCCAACTAATTGCACAGTGAGATTTGATTTACTGTTGTCAAGTACCTAAGATACTTTAGCTTATCATGTCATGCAGTTGTCAATGGAAAGGTTTCACTTAATTCTTGCTTCAAACCATGTTTTATGGCCTATGACGGTATAATGGGAGATGGAAGCTCATTTAGGTAATGGTAGTGAGAGATCAGACCTTGAGACCTGTTGTGATTGGAACCAAGTGGATTTTAGTGACTATCCCACTTTCATCACTGTAAGAAAGGCAGCATAGTGGCTTGGTGGTTAGCACTGCTGCCTTATAGTGCCAGAGACCCAGGTTCAATTCCAACCTCAGGCAACTGTCTGTGTGCAGTTTGCACATTCTCTGTGTGTGTGTTTCTTTCGGGTGCTCTAGTTTCCTTCCGCAGTCCAAAAACGTGCATTTTAAACACAATCGGTTTGTGCATTTAGCTGTTAACTGAAAGGTGGTTTATTTGAGCCCACCCAGGAATGCATGTTGGGGTGGGTGTGGCACTATGGTAATGTCACTGGACAGGAAATCCAGAGATTTTAGAGTTCTGAGGAAGTGTCACCAGATCCGAAATGTTATCTTTGATTTCTATTCCCAGATGCTGCCAACTCTGCTGAGCTTTTCCAGCGACTTCCCTTTTTGTTTCTGATTTGAATTCATGTATCGCTGGACATCGGAATGCGTCTGGGAAAATTAACAAACAGTGAAATGCACAACTAATCTTGGAGGAACCTGTTTGGGTGAAGTTCACAGCACAGAATCAGATAAGTTAATCGTTGTTATAAGTGTGTCCAATAGAAAGGCTGCAGTAGTGAGTAGAGTGGGTTCTTTCTTGGTTATATGTTTTTTAGAGATATGTCTCTTGATTAAACTTAAAATATAAGCCATAACTATTCATTTAACCTGGGCAGTGTTTTGTAGAGGAATAAGACGGTGTTGTTTTCTGGGTCTGTAGATTGTGAAGGAGGAAAAATGGCCTTTAGTAGAGTGATGTGTACTTCTTGTCAGATGTGGGAGTTTAAAGAGCATTTAAGGGTTACTGCAGATTTTATTTGCCATAAATGCTGTTGGATGCGAATCTTATCAGATCGAATGGATCGGTTGGAGAGACAGAAGCACTGAGGAATTTGAAACAGCAACAGTATGTGATGGATGGCAGTTATGGGAAGGAGGGGAAAGTCTCAGATACAGTCACATGGATGGGTTAACTCCAGGAAAGGTAAGAGATTCAGGCAGCTACTGCAGGACTCTTTTGTGGATATACTCATTTCAAACAGGTATGTTGTTTTGGAAAATGTAGGGGGTGATGGATTCTCATGAACGTAGCACGAGCAGCCAAGTTTCTCGTATTGGGACTGGCTCTAATGCAACGAGGGGTACGTCGGCTTCCAAGAGGTCAATTGGGTTAGGGGATTCTGTAGTCCGAGGCATAGACAGACGTTTCCGTGGCCAGCAGAGAAAAAGCAAAATGGTGTGTTGCTTCCCTGGTGCCAGGATCAAGGATGTCTCAGAGACAGTGCAGAATGTTCTCACGGGGGAGAGGGGCCAGCAGGAGGTCATTGTCCACATTGGAACCAACGACATTGGAACAAAACGTTTGAGCTTCTGAAGGGAGATTACAGAGAGTTAGGCAGGAATTTAAAAAGGAGGTCCTCAAGAGTAGTAATATCTGGATTACTCCCAGTTCTACAAGCTAGTGGGGGCAGGAATAGAAGAATAGAGTAGATGAACGCATGGCTGAGGAGCTGGTGTATGGGAGAAGGATTCACATTTTTGGATCATTGGAATCTCTTTTGGGGTAGAAATGACCTGTACAAGAAGGACGGATTGCACCTAAATTGGAAGGGGACTAATATACTGGCAGGGAAATTTGCTAGAGTTGCTCAGGAGGATTTAAACTAGTAAGGTGGGGGGGGGGGGGACCCAGGGAGATAGTGGGGAAAGAGATCAATCTGAGACAAGTACAGCTGAGAACAGAAGTGAGTCAAACAGTCAGGGTAGGCAGGGACAAGGTAGGACGAATAAATTAAACTGCATTTATTTCAATGCAAGGGGCTTAACAGGGAAGGCAGATGAACTCAGGGCATGGTTAGGAACATGGGACTGGGATATCATAGCAATTACAGAAACATGGCTCAGGGATGGGCAGGACTGGCAGCTTAATGTTGCAGGATACAAATGCTACAGGAAGGATAGAAAGGGAGGCAAGAGAGGAGGGGGACTGGCATTTTTGATAAGGGATAGCATTACAGCTGTGCTGAGGGATGATATTCCTGGAAATACACCCAGGGAAGTTATTTGGGTGGAACTGAGAAATAAGAAAGGGATGATCACCTTATTGGGATTGTATTATAGACCCCCTAATAGTCAGAGGGAAATTGAGAAACAAACTTGTCAGGAGATCTTAGCTATCTGTAAGAATAATAGGGTGGTTATGGTAGGGGATTTTAACTTTCCAGACATAGACTGGGACTGCCATAGTGTTAAAGGTTTAGATGGAGAGGAATTTGTTAAGTGTGTACAAGATTATTTTCTGATTCAATATGTGGATGTACCTACTAGAGAAGGTGCAAAATTTGACTTACTCTTGGGAAATAAGGCAAAGCAGGTGACTGAGGTGTCAGTGGGGGAGTACATTGGGGTCAGCAACCATAATCCTATTAGATTAAAAATAATGATGGAAAAGGATAGACCAGATCTAAAAGTTGAAGTTCTAAATTGGAGAAATGCCAATTTTGATGATATTAGGCAAGAAAGTTTGAAGCTGATTGGGGGCAGATGTTCACAGGTAAAGGGATGGCCGGAAAATGGGAAGCCTTCAGAAATGAGATAACGAGAATCCAGAAAAAGTACACTCCTGGCAGGGTGAAAGGAAAGGCTGGCAGGGATAGGGAATGCTGGATGATGAAAGAAGTTGAGGGTTTGGTTAAGAAAAAGAAGGAAGCATATGTCAGGTCTAGACAGGATAGATCGAGTGAATCCTTGGAAGAGCATAAAGGAAGTAGGAGTATACTTAAGAGGGAAATCAGGAGGGCAAAAAGGGGACATGAGATAGCTTTGGCAAATAGAATTAAGGAGAATCCAAAGGGGTTTTTACAAATATATTAAGGACAAAAGGGTAACTTGGGAGAGAATAGGGCCCTTCAAAAATCAGCAAGGCAACCTTTGTGTGGAGCTGAAGAAAATGGGGGAGATACTAAATGAGTATTTTGCATCAGTATTTACTTGGAAAAGGATATGGAAGGTATAGACTGTAGGGAAATAGATGGTAACATCTTGCAAAATGTCCAGATTACAGAGGAGGAAGTGCTGGATGTCTTGAAACGGTTAAAAGTGGATAAATCCCCAGGACCTGATCAGGTGTACCCTAGAACTCTGTGGGAAGCTAGAGAAGTGATTGCTGGGCCTCTTGCTGAGATATTTGTATCATCGATAGTCACAGATGAGGTGCCGGAAGCCTGGAGGTTGGTTAATGTGGTGCCACTGTTTAAGAAGGGTGGTAAGGACAAGCCAGGGAACTGAACTACAGACCAGTGAGCCTGTTGTCAGTGGTGGACAAGTTGTTGGAGGGAATCCTGAGGGACAGGATATACATGTATTTGGAAAGGCAAGGACTGATTAGGGATAGTCAACATGGCTTTATGCATGGGAAATCATGTCTCACAAACTTGATTGAGTTTTTTGAAGAAGTAACAAAGAGAATTGATGAGGGCAGAGCAGTAGATGTGATCTATATTGACTTCAGTAAGGCATTCGACAAGGTTCCCCATGGGAGACTGATTAGCAAGCTTAGATCTCATGGAATACAGGGAGAACTGCCATTTGGATACAGAACTGGCTCAAAGGTAGAAGACAGAGGGTGGTGGTGGAGGGTTGTTTTTCAGACTGGAGGCCTGTGACCAGTGGAGTGCCACAAGGATCGGTGCTGGGCCCTCTACTTTTTGTCATTTACATAAATGATTTGGATGTGAGCATAAGAGGTACAGTTAGTAAGTTTGCAGATGACACCAAAGTTGGAGATGTAGTGGACAGCGAAGAGGGTTACCTCAGATTACAACAAGATCTTGACCAGATGGGCCAATGGGCTGAGAAGTGGCAGATGGAGTTTACTTCAGATAAATGTGAGGTGCTGCATTTTGGGAAAGCAAATCTTAGCAGGACTTATACACTTAATGGTAAGGTCCTAGGGAGTGTTGCTGAACAAAGAGACCTTGGAGTGCAGGTTCATAGCTCCTTGAAAGTGGAGTTGCAGGTAGATAGGATAGTGAAGAAGACATTTGGTATGCTTTCCTTTATTGGTCAGAGTATTGAGTACAGGAGATGGGAGGTCATGTTGCAGCTGTACAGGACATCGGTTAGGCCACTGTTGCCAGAGGAAGTGGTGCAGGCTTGGACAATTGCAACATTTAAGAGGCATTTGGATGGGTATATGAATAGGAAGGGTTTGGAGGAATATGGGCCGGGTGCTGGCAAGTGGGACTAGATTGGGTTGGGATATCTGGTCGGCATGGACGAGTTGGATCGAAGGCTCTGTTTCCATGCTGTACATCCCTATGATTTTATGAGATCCTTGATTGGGTTGTTGACATGGACTAATCAGGGAGCCTGGGCAACAGATATCAACAGGAGATTGAGAATCTCCTCACTTCGGGAACTGACTCCATGCTGGCTAACCATATCTAGAGTACTGTGCACATGAAAATAAAGTGTAACTTAGTGACTGGAATCCACCCTCTCTGCAGTTATTTCAAACCGCCTGGTTGGGCTACTCCCTCCACATGCAGCAACTACTTCAAGCCTAAAACATCTGCCTAAAGCAACTTCCACCATAAAGGCTTTTCAAACAGGAACGGAGGTGTTGAGTGGTGGCCTTACAGGAGCAAGGACAAAGAAAAAAAAACGAATGCGGGATATTATTTTAATATCTAAATTCCTCAGAAAACTGTTGAATCAACGCAAACACTTTTACCAGGCGTACTTTAAAAGCATCGAAAAGATTGCAGATAAAGGCAATTTCCTTATGACTTTTTATTCACTGTTAATTGAACTTTGATGAACTTTGTCTTAATTTTGCTTTTTTTATTATTATGTATGACTTCTATCATTGATATAGGTGCCGTGGTGGAGTGACTCTGGGGTGGGGAGTCCAGAAGTAGAGGGCATAGGTTTATGTTGAGAGGGGAAAGATATGACAGAGACCTACGGGGGAATGTTTTCACACAGAGGGTGGTACGTGTATGGAATGAGCTGCCAGAGGAAGTGGTGGAGGCTGGTACAGTTGCAACATTTAAAAGGCATCTAGATGGGTATATGAATAGAAAGGGTTTGGAGGGATGTGGGCCGGGTGCTGGCAGGTGGGACTAGATTGGGTTGGATATCTGTCTGCATGGACAAGTTGGACCGAAGGGTCTGTTTCCATGCTGTACATCTTTATAACTATGACCCTATGACCCATAAAAGTTGACACTGTATTTTTCGTGTAAACGCAGTCGTGACAATAAATTTCTGTTCTATTCTATTCTATTTTATTCCAGCAGCTGGAACTGGACATAGTTTCAAAGAGGCACTCTCACTAGACCACTTCTTCATGGAAGGAGAGTTCACATTTCAGGAGGACAGCCTAAAAGTCATTCCACTATAGATCTTGAACTTTTTTGCCACACAGAGCAGTCGAAGTGCTTGTGTATTTTCAAGGCCAAGGTGGATAGGTACTTGATCAGGGGGGGAATCAAAGGTTATAGGGACAGGGCAGGAAAGTGGATGTGAGGAACGTTGGATCAGCCTGATTCTATTAAAAGGCAGAGAAGGCTTAAGGGGCCAAATGGCCTATTCCTATTCCTATTTCTTATGGTCTTTATTGTCCTGCTATTCTGTTGTAGTAGGCTGTAAGGGTCAGGTAACATTGAGGAGGTGGGAAGGCTGCAGAAGGATTTGGAAAGGTTAGGAGAGTGGGTAATGAAGTGGCAGGTAGATTACAATGTGAGAAAGTGTGAGGTCCTGCACTTGTGTAGAAATTTAGGAAGAATAGAGGCATGGACTATATTCTAAATGAGGAGAAAATGTTGAAGTCTGAACTGCAAAGAGACTTGGGATTTCTAATCCAGGATTCTCTCAAGTTAAACTTGCAAGTTGAGTAAGCACTTAGGAAGGCAAATGCAATGAATATAAAAGCAGGAGTGTCCTTCTGAGGGTCTATAAGGCTCTGGTCAGACCACATTTGGGGTATTGTGTGCAGTTTTGGGTCCCATATATCAGGAAGAATGTGCTGCTCCTGAAGTGTGTTCAGAGGAGGTTCACGAGAATGGTCCGCAGAATGAAAAGTTTAACAGAGAAGGAACATTTGAGGACTCTGGGTCTTTACACAATGGAGTTTAGAAGGATGAGGGAATCCAATTGAAACATACAGAATACTGAGTGGCCCGGACAGAGTAGAAGTTGGGGAGATGTTTCCATTGGTAGGAGAGATTAGGACCAAGGGCACAGCCTGAGAGTAAAGGGAAGACCTTTTAGAATGGAAATAAGGAGAAACTTCTCTAGCCAGAGAGTGTTGAATCTATGGAATTCACTGCCACAGAAGACTGTGGAGGTCAAGTCATTGAGTATGTTTAAGACTGAAATAGATCAGTTCTTGAGTATCAAGAGGATCATGGTTAAGAGGAGAAAGCAGGAGAATGGGGTTGCAAAACTTATCAGTTGATAAAGTTATTTGAATTGAATGGATGGAGCAGACTTGATGGGCTGTATGGCCTAATTTCTGCTCCTATGTCTTGTGGTATTATGGTTTAAGGGTTTGAAAGGTTAATACTTTGGATGTGTCAAGTGTCACTCATGAAGATGATACCATGCTAGGTGGAAGAACACCTTAGGATCTTGAAAAAGTGAGTCCTACCATCTAAGAGGCAGAAGTGGTTGCATATGGTGCTTTCAGTGGACCGGTAATCCAGAGGTCAAGTTTAATGCTGTGGAATCTTGGGATTAAATCCCATCCCAGTATTTGGTGAAATTTGAACTTAATTAATTATGACTAGTCTAATGATGACCATGACACGATTGTCATAAAACCTCTCTGGTTCACTCGTGCTGTCTATGAAGTGAAAATCTGCCATATAATCCAGCCCCCACAGCATTATGAGTGCCTCTTAACAGCCCCTGAACTGGCTTCAAAAGCAATTTATTCCAGGGCAACGAGGGATTGGCAGCAAATGCTGGCTTGCTCAATGACGTCAACATCCAATGAAAGAATAAAGAAGGTCCTCCACATAGAGTAAAAGCAAAATACTACAGATGCTGGAAATCTAAAACACACAGAAAATGCTGAATAAACTCAGCAGGTCTGTGGAGACAGAAAATAAGTAACCATTTTGAGTCCAGTATAAATCATCTTCAGACCTGAAAGGGACTGGAAAATGTGTTTTAAAATTATTTTTTGACAGAAGTAGAGGAGGGGCAAAAGGAACAGATAGTGTGAAGTCCCAGAGCAAAACACAGAAGGTGTTGATAAAGATGGTGATGGAGGCATGAAAGGGAAATAATGGTCCTCTCTAGTGAAAGAAAAAATAAATCAGAAACAAGCAAAGCAAGGCCGTGAGGAGAGAAGGGAGAATGGAAAAACAACAGACATTGAGACAGTAATTGGATATTTACCAGATTAGTATGACTTATATTTGTTTGATAACATGGAATGAACAATATCTTGTTGAAGACAAAAGCCTCTACTCATTAGACTAGGAAGTGGTTTTCTTCTATCACATCAGACCAAGTGGGTCCCTACCTTAAAAGAGGATGCTGGCAACAAGCTTATCTCATGGTGGGTGGTAGAGCAGAATAGCCTCATACAAAAGGATAATCAGTGACATGAAATGTTCATACAACATGCGAGCAATGATGGAGGTTCAAAGACTATTCAGATCCAATTTTAAGAATTCTGCTGATCCAAACAGCCAAGTGTAAGGTCTCATAGAATCCCTACAGTGTGGCAACAGGCCCTTCTGCCCAACAAGGCCACACTGGCCCTCTGAAGTGTAACCCACCCAGACCCATTCCCTACTGATCTACATTTACCTCAGACTAATGCACCTAACCAACACATCCTTGAACACTATGGGAAATTTAGCATGGCTAATTCACCTGACCTGCACATCTTTGGATTGTGGGAGGAAAGTGGAGCACCCAGAGGAAACCCATGCAGACACTGTAGGGATTCAATGAAATACTATAAAATGAACCATGTAGAAGAAAACATCATGGCAAGATTCGACAAGGAAGAATCTACAGACAGTGGTCAAGGCATTTTAAAACTGCTGAAAGATTTGATGCAGCAGGTGAGTTAGCAGCTCCCTGGAGCTGCAGCATTAGTCACTCCTTGGCAATTACAGGCTGTATCAGATACTGGTGATCTGTAAGGAGCAATCCCAAGCTGGCATTCATCCAGAGATTGGATGGACATCAGAGGCTGCATGAGTAAAGTTGAAACACCTGGTGGGCAAGGGGAAACTTAAAAAAAAGATTGAGCAGAGTTACAAACTTAAAAAGCTGGATGTAAAGGAATGTGCTCACAACTTGTCACTGCCAAAAGGAAGAATCACTGCTACAGTAACAGAAATAAATGGCCACAGAAGCAATTCCAACTGACGTTGCAGAGCTGGGGAATGTTGCAAAGCCAGAATTAAAGCAATAAAGGGACGTATTTTAAGCCTTATCAGAAGAAAGTTAGGAGATTTTATTAAGGCCGCAGAAAAGGCAAGAGGTCCATTATTTAAAAAATTGCAAAGGCAGAAAGCACTTATTTAACCTATAGACAGTTGGAATCATTCAGCTGCAAGAGAAAGAGGGATTGCTGTTAGAGTTGTACCCAGAATAAAATGATCATTAAAGCTAGTGTTGTTATTAAAGCTTTTAGGCAGTATGATTCATTTGCTAAAGTAATTAAGGAAGAGAGCGTTATTGATCTATACTGTTTATTGTGAGATTCATCTGAGGATGCCCCCCAGAAAAAGGTGGGAATCCTTCATTTTATCTGCAAAAGGCAAGACTTCATCATTTTGAATGTAAACTCATAGGATTCTTTTAATAGCACCACAGTGCTATTACTGCAAAGTTAGAAACTTTAGTTAAGGAAAAATATGTCATCAGATTAGGAAGACATGGCATCTTTCAAATACAGTAAATCTAGAAGAGAATTATCAGCAACTCTAACAACAATTCTGTCTAATTAGCTCTGACTTTAAATCACCATAGTCATATTTCTCTGTTAATGAGTAGAGATCCCAGTCATATGTGAAGAGACAACCAATATCCAGAGATCCAGGACATCCAGGGACAGCACAGTGGCTCAGTGATTAGCACTGCTGTCTCACAGCATCAGGGATCCCACCCTTGGGCGACTGTGTTGAGTTTGCACATTTTCCCTGTATCTGTGTATGTTTCCTACGGGTGCTACGGTTTTCTCTGAGAGTCTAAGGATGTGCAGGTCAGGATGTGCAGTCTAAGGCTTGGCCATCTGAAATTGTCCAGGGCTGTGTAGGTTAGGTGAATTAGCCATGGGGAATGCAGGGGTACAGGGGTGGGTGGGTCTTAGGGGGTCTCAATGAGCTAAATGACCTGCTTCTACACTGTAGGGATTCAATAAAATATGGTCAAGAAGAAATTGTCTGGTTCAGAGACTCAGGATGGTACCAGGAGGAAATTGCTTGGTTCAACAGAACAAATTTCTTCCATAAAGTAGATATATAAGGTGAAAAGTAATCCCAATATTGCATCGGAGCAATTGCCTGTTTTATCAAGAAATATGTTATCCACAAGGGGAATCCAAGAGATTAAAGATCCTCCAAATTGAAAGGATCTTTGGACCTTACATTGACAAGAATGGAAGACTAATCTTTCAGATCATAAAACAGAATATTCTGGGGAAAATCTCCAGACCACCAGAATTCAAAGATATGGGGAAGACGAGGGGCTGATAAATATAATTAAATATTATTAACAATTGATAAAAGATCTTGGGGAGATGATGAATGAGGCAATGAGACTGAAAAAGTTATAAGTTAGAGAATCTTAAACACAATCCATGATGACAATGTCATATAAACATGGTGAAGTAACTACTTCAGATCTCAAATGAGTAAGGCCAACAATTAGGATCCTCCTATAGAATCTGTACCAACACATATGACATCAGTGTGACTTATATTTAGTTTCTATTGTGCAATAAACTGCATTTTGCTTAAGACAAGAATCTCCTTCTTGTTAGATCGGAAAATAGGTTTCTTCTACTACGATAGGCCAAGTAGACCCTGTAGATCCATACCCTCAAAGATGATGACCAGAAAACCTACACTTAGCGCAGTCAGCCTCATACAACATGTTAGTTAGTAGTGAGGATTTCTCAGATAACATATTGAACAAAAATAGAATTTACAGATAGGAAAACAACACTTTTAAATTAAATTGTAACTGTAGATTCTGAAGGTACATTTCAAAATATTAAGAGCCCTCCTGGGAATGAAGAATAATTAACATGTGCAAATCAGAAGGAGTCACATATTAAGGACAAGCAATTGGGATCAAGTGAATTTCTTGAAGAGTATAAAGGGTGTAGGGGAATTCTTAAAAGGGAAATCTGGAGGGCAAAAAATGAATATGAGATAGTCTTGGCAGATAAGGTTAATGATAATCCAAAGAGATTCTACAAATTCATTAAAAACAAAACAGCAACTAGGGAGACAATAGAGTCCCTTAAGCATTAACAAGGTCATCTTTGTGTGGAAACCACAAGATGGGAGAGATATTACATGAATATTTTGCATCATTTTTCAGAGAGAAATAGAGGCTAGGGAACTCAGGGAAATGAATATTGATAACAATTCACATTACTGAAGAAGTGCTGGAGGCCTTTAAAAAAACATAAAGGTAGAAAAGTCTCGAGGATCTGATCAAGTGTGTCTCAGGGCATTATGGGTAGTAAGGGAAAATGCTGTGGGAGGTTCTAGCTAAAACATTTGTCTTATCTACAGTTATGGGTGAGGTGGTGGAGGACTGGAAGGTGGCTAATGTTGTGTCTTTATTTAAAAAAAAAGACTGTAAGGAGAAGCCTGGGAACAATAGACCAATAGATCTGACA
Organism: Chiloscyllium punctatum; assembly: GCF_047496795.1. Taxonomy (NCBI): domain Eukaryota; kingdom Metazoa; phylum Chordata; class Chondrichthyes; order Orectolobiformes; family Hemiscylliidae; genus Chiloscyllium; species Chiloscyllium punctatum. Next base: position 73,597,473 of record NC_092741.1, on the reverse strand, counting down.
TCAGTGGTGGATAAATTGTTGGAGGAGTTTCAGAGAGATAGGATGTACGTACACTTTGAGAGAGAAGGACTGATTAAGGATAGTCAGCATGGCTTTGTGAGTGGGAGATCGTGTCTCACAAACTTGATTGAGTTTTTGAGGACATATCTAAAAAGTTTGAATAGGGCAGAGGGGTAGACACTGTCAATGTGGATTTTTGGAAAGCCTTTGACTGGGTTCTGCATGGTGGAGTAATTAGTAAAGTTAGATCACATGGGATTCAGGGACTGTTTGTCAATTGGATACAAAATTGGTTTGAACATAAGAGACAGAGGGTTGTTTTTCAGACTGGAGACCTGTGACCAGCAGTGTCCTGCAGGAATTGGCACTGGGTTCATTTTTGTTTGTAATTTATATAAATGATTTGGATGAGAATTTAGGAGACATGGTTAGTAAATATGTGGATAACACCAAATTGGTGGTATAGCTGATAGTGAAAAAGGTTATCTAAGATTACAAATGGAACTTGATCAAGTGGGCCAATGGGCTGAGGAGTGGCAGATGGAGTTTAATTTCAATAAATGTGAGGTATTGTATTTTGGTAAAACAAACAAAGGTAGGACTTATACAGTTAATGGCAGGGCCCTAGGTATTGTTGTCAAATAGAGAGACCAAGTGGTGGAGGTACATAATTCTTTGAAAGTTGCATCACATCAGACAGGGTGGTTAAGAAGGTATTTATTATGCTTGCCTTCATTGCTCACATCATTGAGTATAGGAGTTGGGATGTCATATTGAGGCTGTACAGGAAATTGGTGAAGCCACTTTTGAGGTATTGTGTAAAGATCTGGTTGCCCTGCTATCACAAGAATATTGTTAAATTGGAGATGGTTCAGAAGATATTTACCAGAATGTTTTTGGGACTGGAGGGATTGAGTTATAAGTATAGGCTGAGATTGTTTTCACTGATGCGTAGAAGTTTGAGGCGTGACCATATACATGTTTATAAAATCATAAAGGGCATAGATAAGGTGAATAGCAAAGGTCTTTTCCTCTGGGGAGAAACTTGAGAACGTATTTTTAAGGTGAGAGGAGAGAGACTTAAAAATGACCTGAGGGGCAGCTTTTTCACACAGAGGGTGGCTTGTGTGTGGAATGAACTGCCAGAGGGAATGTTAGATGCTCGTACAGTGAGGACACTTAAAAGACATTTGGTTAGGTGCATGAGTAAGAAAGATTTAGAGGGATATGGGCCAAATTCAGGCAAGTGGGATTGGTTTATTTTGGGAAACCAGTGGGACCGAAGGGTCTGTTTCCATGCTGTGTGACTCTATGACTCTATGGGTTCTAGTTTGAGCAAGGGAGGCCAAAGGCAATTGGTGCTATTGTGGGAGGAGCTCCTCTGAAGAGTGAAATTCATTTGAACTGCACAGTTCTCCTACTCTGTGGGAATGTGTGTTATCTTACAACATTTTCTCTTTTCATCTCCCTGCCCCATGCAGCATTGCTTTTGTTTCTATTCTCATGAAAAATTCCCATTTTCCCGAATGAAGTACCACATTTTAAAAATTCTGATAGACCAGGCTAAAAAAAAGGAAAGTATTCAGCAAATATGAGTTGCAATTTTTCAAAAGATTCTATTTCAGTTATGCCTCTGGCAGCACTTAATTCTGAAGTAGGGATTATAGAGGATGAATCCAGTCTGTCTGATTGTTACCTGAGGGGCCTCAGATCACATTGTTGTACACAGGTCAATCAGCAAAAAACTTGGTCAGGTAAACCAACGCAACAAGAATGCTGCATACCTTTCTAACTTGTTAGACATAGATGAACACTTAGGACTCTTAAAATTCTTAACTGTCTCCAGTTACTTTGAGGTGTATGTAACACAAAACCTATCTGTGTTACTGTTTGATGTACTCATCCTATCATTTACATTCCAAATAAAGTCTGGAGTTTTTGTAATGGATAATCTGATTTAAGTAAGAGATCAGACTAAGTAAAGATCTTTTCAGTTGAAATTACTTTGGAATTTTGTCAGTCCACCACTAAAATTCAGTAGAAGACTGGTGAAAACTCTTTGGAAAATGGTGGCTATCATGGTTGTCCTGGATTTCCATGCTTTCTGGGAGTATATTCTTTGCCTTGTATGAATGGAACTTTCATGTGTCCTCTGTAATGGAAATGACCACAAAATAGTGACAATGGTAAGAATTCTTTATGCTAGAGGTTCAAGACTAGTTGGTTTGGCAAATAGAATTAAGGAGAATCCAAAGGGTTTTTACAAATACATTAAGGACAAAAGAGTAACTAGGGAGAGAATAGGGCCCCTCAAAGATCAGCAAGGCGGACTTTATGTGGAGCTGCAGAGAATGGGGAGATACTAAACGAGAATTTTGCATCAGTATTTACTGTGGAAAAGGATATGGAAGATATAGAATATAGGGAAATAGATGGTGACACCTTGCAAAATGTCCATATTACAGAGGAGGAAGTGCTGGATGTCTTGAAACAAGGACATGATCACGTGTACCCTAGAGCTCTGTGGGAAGCTAGCAAAGTGATTGCTGGGCCTCTTGCTGAGATATTTGTATCATCAATAGTCACAGGTGAGGTGCCAGAAGACTGGAGGTTGGTTAACGTGGTGCCACTGTTTAAGAAGGGTAGTAAGGACAAACCAGGGAACTATAGACCAGTGAGCCTGATGTCTGTGGTGGGCAAGTTGGTGGAGGGAATCCTGAGGGATAGGCCGTACAAGTATTTGGAAAGGCAAGGACTGATTAGGGATAGTCAACATGGTTTTGTGCATGGGAAATCATGTCTCACAAACTTGATTGAATTTTTTGAAGAAGTAACAAAGAGGATTGATGAGGTCAGAGCAGTAGATGTGATCTATATGGACTTCAGTAAGGCATTCGACAAGGTTCCCCATGGGAGATTGGTTAGCAAGCTTAGATCTCATGGAATACAGGGAGAACTAATCATTTGCATACAGGACTGACTGAAAGGGAGAAGACAGAGGGTGGTGATGGAGGGTTGTTTTTCAGACTGGAGGCCTGTGACCAGTGGAGTGCCACAAGGATCGGTGCTGGGTCCTTTACTTTTTGTCATTTACATAAATGATTTGGATTAGAGCATAAGAGGTACAGTTAGTAAGCTTGCAGATTACACCAAAATTGGAGGTGTAGTGGACAGCGAAGAAGTTTACCTCAAATTACAACAGGATCTTGACCAGATGGGCCAATGGGCTGAGAAGTGGCAGATGGAGTTTAATTCAGATAAATACGAGGTGTTGCATTTTGGGAAAGCAAATCTTAGCAGGACTTATACACTTAATGGTAAGGTCCTAGGAAGTGTTGCTGAACAAAGAGACCTTGGAGTGCAGGTAGATAGGGTAGTGAAGAAGGCGTTTGGTATGCTTTCTTTTATTGGTCAGAATATTGAGTACAGGAGTTGGGGGGTCATATTGCGGCTGTACAGGACATTGGTTAGGCCACTGTTGGAATATTGCGTGCAATTCTGGTCTCCTTCCTATCGGAAAGATGTTGTGAAACTTGAAAGGGTTCAGAAAAGGTTGACAAGGATGTTGCCAGGGTTGGAGGATTTGAGCTATAGGGAGAGGCTGAACAGGCTGGGGCTGTTTTCCCTGGAGTGTCGGAGGTTGAGGGGTGACCTTATTGAGGTTTACAAAATTATGAGGGGCATGGATAGGATAAATAGACAAAGTCTTTTCCCTGGGGTTGGGGAGTCCAGAACTAGAGGGCATAGGTTTAGGGTGAGAGGGGAAAGATATAAAAGAGACCTAAGGGGCAACTTTTTCACACACAGGGTGATACGTGTATGAAATGAGCTGCCAGAGGATGGGGTGGAGGCTGGTACATTTGCAACATTTAAAAGGCATTTGGATAGGTATATGAATAGGAAGGGTTTGGAGGAATTATGGGCTGGGTGCTGGCAGGTGGGACTAGATTGGGTTGTGATATCTGGTCAGCATGGACAGGTTGGACCGAAGGGTCTTTTTCCATGCTGTTCATCTCTATGACTCTATGACTCTATATGACACAGCCTGGACAGCACAGTTTATCACGCTCACTGTCACAATCACATTAGATACCAGCTGGTACTTTGATGAGCACCCATGACAGGGGTAGGAACTAGATACAAACATGGAATTCAGATGTTGGAGATAACAAGGTGGTCGAGATTAACAATGGTAACAACTTGTGTGTACATAGCATCATAGTCATTGGGATGTACAGCTTGGAAATAGACCCTTTGGTCCAATTTGTCCATGCCGACGAAATATTCTAAATTAATCTAGTCCCATTTGCTAACATTTAGCTTCTCTTCCTCTAAACCCTTCCTATTCATAGACCTATTCAGATTGTACCAGCCTCCACCACTTCCTCTGTCAGATTACTCCATACATTAACCACCCTCTGTGTGAAAATGTTGTCCCTTAGATCCCTTTATATCTTTCTCATCTATGCCCTCTAGTTTTGGACTCCGCTACCCTGGGAAAAAAACACCTTGGCTATTCACCGTATCCATGCCCTTCATGATTTTATATACCTCTCTAAAGTCACAGCTCAACCTCCAACGCTCCAGGGAAAACAGCCCCAGCCAATTGAGCCTCTCCTTTTAGCTCAAACCCTCCAACCCTGGCATAAGGCACTTGTACAAAACAAATAATATCATAATATGAGATAATATACACTACCTTGATGGATTATTCTTGATGACCATCTTCTTTCTGAATGCCACCTGATAGGTTAATTGTAGATTGTTGTTCGCAAATATCAACAGCATACAGCAGCAGGGACTGCAGTAAAACAAATCAGTTACCTTCTGGTGACCTATCGATTCAGATAGTGAAGATTTTGACTCAATTGCAAAAGATCTGAGGTCCAAGCTATCGGATCAGTGAATGGAACGCTGCAGAGTCCTAGCACACATCAGCTTGAAAGCGCTCATCTTGGTAAAAGAATATTTTCAATCAGTAATCAGATTAATCTGAGATTGCACTGTTATGGTTTACTAAATCACTGTGAATTTGGAAATGCGGCAATATATTTACGGATGGCTTCATCATTTTTCCAAAAGGGTTGAACATACTCACTGCCTTCAGGGAGTCCCTGGCTATGACCAACCAGAATAGAGAAGGTTCATTTGGAAAGGCACCAAACACATCAAGAGACTTTGTTCAGAACATGCAGAACTGAAATCAAGACTTCACTGACAGCACACAAATCTCCAAACAACTCTGCTACTAACCTTCAAAGCACCATCTGCCTCAGATGTGGCAGGATCTGTAATGGATTGAATCAGCGTGGAAGTGAGTCATCCTCAAACTTGAGGGGCTGCCTTAGAAGAAAGATATGCCAACATATAGCAGCTTGTTCTTTCTGTCTTCGGACAGCAATTTATAACCTTGTAAATTCATCTTCAAATCACATCATTATTTAAACAAATTTTGTAAATTTTCTGTCTGTCTTTTATTTTCACTCTCTTTGTGTCTGTCTGATATGATGAGTGAAATCTTATCAGCCTAGTTTTACAAATGAGGTGTGTGTTGGTATCAGGTGGGGTGGGGGGATACACAGGGAATTTTTAAAAGCTGCACGTTGGGTTGGCTCCCCAGTATTCTCCTACCTCTGTTCAATTTCGCTGAAGGCCAAGTGCTCAGGAAATCGGTAATCATTCCTTGGAGAAAAGGAACTAATTAGGCATTTAAGCATCCACCACTTAGGGGCCATTCCTGGAAGCTACTGGATAACTTTCTGGCATTGGCTTGTTCCCTGCTGAGACTAGAACCCAGCTGTTAATTAGAGACAGCCTCCCAGCGGCAGAGATTCTTCTCAATTCCCCCTGGCCGTGGGGTTGCTGATATAAGAAGGACATATACATGGCCCAAATGGTTTGGCAGAAAGTTTGTTCAAACTCCTTAATGATAATTTTATTTTATTCTCTCATTTGGTCATGGGCATTGCTGGCTGGCTAGCATTTATTACTCAGTCCTAGTTGTCCTTGAGAAGCTGGCGGTGAGCTGCCTAATTGAAACATTACAGTCCACGTGCTGTTGATAGATCCACAATGCCCTTTGGGAGGGAATTCCAGGATTGTGACCCAGTGACAATGAAGGAACGATGATATATTTCTAAGTCAGGACAGACAGTGGCTCGGAGGAGAACTAGCAAGTGTTGTCTTACTGTTTCCCTTGTCCCTCTAAAAGGTGGTGGTCGTGGATTGGGAAGGTTTTCTTAAAGGACTGGTCATGAATTTCCACAGTGCATCTTGAGGGTAGTACGCACTGCTGCTATTGAGTCCTGGTGGTAAAGGGAATGAATGTTTGTCGATGCGGTACCAGTCGAGTGGGTTGCTTCGATCAAGATGACATGAAGCTTCTTGAGTTTTGTTAACATGGACTGTTCCAGGACATACAGAGACTAGAGTATACATCAGAAGGTATATCTGTCTGATATTGTGGTTTTGGTATGCAAGCACATGACTATCTCTATAGATAGGGTGGTGTTCATCATGGAGAATCATGTCCAGTTTAACAGTCAGTGTGCATTGGATACTTTGACTCCATTACATGACAAATTGACTGACTCAGGACATTCTAGAGCTGCCTTGCTACACCACCTCCCTCTGCCATGAATCCAAATGCCTCCCACAGGTCAGGCCAAGAAGGTTAAATCTGTACCAGATTTAAAACTCCCAGCAGGCCAGGGTTCACGCCTAACACCGTGGTTGCCAAGTTCATCAGAGACAAGGCAGCCAAGAAGTCCACAGGCTTCTTCCATCTTAGCTCTGACTGTGGAGGTAGCACCAAAATGTAGCAATAGGAAAAGAAAAATTAAACAATATTCGGTTAATTTGGGCACACATATGTCAACCGTCTGAACAATACTACACATGATTACCCCAGATGGTCACATCATATATAGCAATGCGAAAAGCACAAGAGGTTCTCAGTAACTATTGACTTCTGGGAGAAACATAACCTCTGGAAAGGAGGAACCCAAGGCAGATATATTGGGTTTTAACAATAATTCAGCCTAATGCAGACCATCTATACCCCTGTGATAGATAAACAAACCCTTGTACAGCTAAACCTTGTGCCCCATATATGTGGCCCCCATTTCAGCCTGCAGAAATCTATATTGCTGTTCTATACAGGAAACTGAAGAGGTCATTGGTGCAAACAAAACAATATCATTGAAAATGTAAGACAGTCTCATGAATGTTTCACAGTTATTTAAAAAAAACATTCCCTTGAAATAGAAAACATTAGCAATACCTGGGAGCTGTGCAGAATATAAATGCATATTAGCTACCTGGATAGTGGGTGCCTGTTTGCAGAAATTATTACCTGTGGTCACAAATGAGTTGGACATTGAAGGAGTGAACTCTCTTTCTGCACCTGTGTAATCTCTGTTTAGGAATCTGCTGGATGTTATAAGTGCCACATCCATGGAAACAGTGTCTCCTTGCACCTGATGTATGCAGATCTGATGGCTTGGGCAGCTTGGTCATCTGAGTTAATGGATAACTGGACAAACAGTTATTGAGAGGGACATCTGTGAACTCACAACTATACTTGCTGGCTGGCAATTGGGAGATACCACACAGGGGCCCAGTTGTGGTTTGAAAGGATATAGTGGCAAAGAAGGTCAATCACGATGTGATCGTCAGTGCCACAAGCATAGTCTTTCTCCCAAGCTACAAATCTGCCTGCAGAAACTCATAGATGCAGGCAACAACTTCACAATCCATACAAAGATCCCTGCAGCACTGATAGTCCCTCATGTGTAGATAGCTCCAATACTTTTGGTAAACCTTCATTTGCAGCACTGCTTGAAGCACTGAAAACCCTGGTTTTCTCTTCAGGCACTATTTGTTCATCTCCCTGAGCCTCAGATATCTGTGACTATTGGGATTGGTACATTTCCTTGGGATTGCTACATTACCTTCATAGAATCTTTCCAGTGTGGGAGCAAGCCAAGCCCATTAAGTCCACATCGACCCTCCGAAGAGCATCTCATGGAGACCCACCACCTACCCTAACCCTGTAATCTTGCATTTCCCATAGCTAATCCACCTATCTTGCACATCCCTGGAGACTATGGACAGATTAGCATGGCCAATCCACCTGCCCATCTTTGGACTGTGGGAGGAAACCAGAGCACCCGGAGGAAACCCATGCAGACACGGGGAAAATATGCAGACACAAACATTCGCTGTGAGGCAGCAGTGCTAACCACTGAGCCACCATGCTGTCCTTCTCCTCCTCCTTCTCCTTGGGTGCAGCAAAGCCATTACAGTTGCTTGGTCCAGCTGGTCATAAGTTTTGCACTAAAATAAAGATTTGTGAACAACTAGGAGGAAAGAGAGGTTTGGTTTCATTTTGAGAACTTGTTGTATTCAGCCTGATCTTTATCAGGCCTTATTCTGTCTTAAACAAAACAATCCTATGTTGTCAGGTTCAAAAATGTGAATAACCATGCACAACTGGACCAACTCCCCAGTACCACCATCAGTGTGTTGTTTGTGAGTTGCCCTGCAGCCCAGAGTCACTGCATTATAAGATCAGTTAATGTGTCAATGTTATGAACTGTTAGAGCCTGTTAACATTTATGCTGTAGTTAGTGTTTCATTTTACCATATATTCCTTAACTGAGTGCACATGCAATCCATCCTTTTGGTGTCTGTTCCAGTTTGCACATGACTGCGTGTTTGAGCTATGCAAGAACCAATACAAACAGACCCAAATTCCCTTCCATTCCGACTGTGCATTCTCAAGTGAGAAATATAATATTGACTTCCCCGAAGATGAGAATAATGCATGTAGGTTTTCCTTTCAATGTGTTCGCCATCAATCCTCACCCTTTCATTTACATACTTCTGTTCATCACTGTACACAATCTTCTCCTTCTCTCTGATTTTCCCTCTGTCATGCTTCAGTCTCCCACTGTAACTGTGGCCTCATTCATGATTTTCCAATCCCTCCCTGAGCTTTCTTCTGATCCCACACCCATTCAGCTCCCCACACAAACACTTCAGTTTACACCATCCTGTATTCATGTTTACCTGTCTTACACCTTCACCCAAAACTCCTCATTCTCCCATTGTGTCCTCCTCTATCAAACTGCAGCTCTCACCCTTGCCTTTATCATTGCCCTCTGCCTACTACATTCCTCAAGATCCTTCTGGCAACATGAACTACAACACTGTTTAAGTTTAATTCCCTGGCATGCTTTTCCAACTGTATCTGTAACCTTTATGCTGAGCCAATATTGTGATTTACTCCTTTGCTTTGAGACCCTTCGTTCTGCCCCAGTGGGATTTGCTAGTGTAACCCAGGGTAACTGACTTGCCAGGGTAGGCTGGATGAGATAGACAGACTGCATCCCTTACACTGTGACCAGTATACAACATCACAGCCTTGCAAGACCAGTTATGAATGACTGTTCTCACAAATTGGGTGGAATGGGAATAGCTTCATCCTGTCGCTGAATAGGCAAAGAAACTGTTGCATTATGAAGGACTCCATGTTACTAATGCATATTCACTAGAGCTTCCAGGAGGAAGCTACCTCTCTAGGTACATGTCATGCTTGGGTTTGTGAACAAACATTTTTCTCAGCTTTTCCTAAAAGGATTGTACATATGAACATATTTCCAGCAGTCCAGTATGTTAATGAGTATTCATGACATGTTAATTAATGCAAAAAAAGGCTCCTGATTATCACTGTTGGGAAGGCTGAACCACCTAAAAGGTTTTGACAACTTAATATCACAACTTCAATCTGATATTGGCAATCTAAGTTTCAACCTTCTGCCCAGTTAAGTTCCTATCCTACCTTTGCAAACTCACTATATGGGCTTGGATGTCTCACTCTAGAAGGGTAACCAAGCACTTAGTTAAAGAAGTAATTTTTCAGTAGGGTCTTAATGAAAAAGCAGATGAATTTAGGGAATGATTTCAACTAACTGATGGATTAGAAGACAAATGTATGTGTGTGTGCCTGTTCATGTGAGTGTGTGCGTGCACTTATGTGTGCGCATGTATGTGTGTGCGTATGTATATATATGTGTGTATGTGTGTGCGTGAGTATGGGTCTTCGTGTGTATGTGCATTTGTGTCTGTGTGTTTGTGCGTATGTGCATGTGTGTCTGTGTGCGTGTGGATTTGTGTGTGTGTCTGTGTGTGTGCATATGCGCATGTGCATGTGTGTATGTTTGTGAGTGTGTGTATTGGGGTGGAGCAGTGTGGGTGTGGGGAGCAGTTTCACTGAAGATGAAAACTCTGAGTTTGGTTCCCTGGAAGGTCATGATTTAGGAAGGGGTCATGATAAGTGGGGTTGCAAAGGTTCTTGCTGGGGGTAGTATTGGACATGTGCATGGTGTTGAGGCCATAATGTACTTCAATATTAAATGGCTGAGCCTAGAAGTAACAAGAAGCATATGGTGTAGGTGTGCCAAGGGAATTGACAGAAACTATGCCAGGAAAGAACATTCCTCATTGCCAAATACTCTGCAAATTACCCAGTGGCCTGGTTAAAATAATGGTGCAAAGTGAACTGGTGTCAAATGGGAACTGGGCACAGACTTATACAAGGCAATACATAAACAGAAATTTCTGCAAAATCTCAGCAGTTCTTGCAGTGTTTGTAGAGAGCAAGTAGAGTGAATATTTGAGGACCAGCGACTCTTCTTCAGAACATCCTACCATGACTGGATTTTTTTCTCCCCTTGTCTAGTCACTTTGCACTTACATCTGCGATTCTTCTGCCACTTTCCTTCTGTTTCAGGTTTGCGAATTCACTTCTCCAGCCAGTTCCTCTTTAGTGTGGGTATCGAATCCCTCAACACATCCATCCCCCATCAGGATGGTCTCAGGGCTTTCCAATTTGGAAAAAGGTTTGAACTGTCCCCATCCACCATCACCCTCCTCCGCTTGGCCAAGCTCATCCTCGCTTGAAATAACTTTGCCTTTAACTCCTCTCACTTTCTCCAGGTCAAAGGAGTGGCCATGGGCATCGGTGTGTGTGCCCCTGTTAAGCCCATTTCTCTGTAGGGCACAAGTAACATTCCCCATCCCAGTTCTGCTTTGGATCCACTCACACCTCTTTCTCTGGTACATTAATGACATCATCGGTGCTGCTTTCTTGTTTGTCTGAAATTGGAAAAACTTATTATTTTGCTTCAAGTTTCCACCCTGCTCTCACCTTCACCTGGTCCATCTCTGACTCCTCCCTTCTTTTCCTCAACATCTCTGTTTCTATTTCTGGGGATAGGCTAGGGATTTCTGGGGAAGTAGGTACTGCAGATGCTGGAGATTAGAGTCAAGATTAGAGTGGTGCTGGAAAAGCATAGCAGGTCAGGCAGCATCCGAGGAGTAGGAAAATCGATGTTTCGGACAAAAGCACTTCATCAATACCTACTACACATCCACTGAATCCCACAGTTACCTTGACTGTGCAACCCCACCCACTGTTGCCTGTAAAGACTCTATTTTATTCTTCTAATTCATTCATTCTGTCTCATCCATTCCAAAGATGGCAGCTTCTACAAAAAGCCTCTGAAATGTCCATTTTCTACCTTGCCCAAGGATTCCCCACTATTGTGGTTGACAGGGCTCTTACCTTTTCTCTTCCCTCCAACAACAGCAATAGGGTCCCTCCTATTCCTCACTCACCACCATTTCCATCACCTCCAGCAGGATGCCACCACCAGATATATATTCCCCTCCCCTTCCTTGTCACTCTACCACTGGGACCATTCCTTCTGGGACACCTTGGTCCACTCCCAACACCACCCCATAGCCCCACGGCACTTTCCATGTAATTGCAGAAGGCATAACATAACATAACGGACTGATAAGCTAGAAGAGATACCTGTTAGGAAGGAAGATGTGTTGGACATTTTGAACAACTTGAGGATAGACAAGTCCCCCGGGCCTGACGGGATATATCCTAGGATTATGTGGGAAGCAAGAGAGGAAATTGCAGTACCGTTGGCAATGATCTTCTCGTCTTCACTGGCAACGGGGGTGGTACCAGGGGACTGGAGAGTAGCGAATGTTGTGCCCCTGTTCAAAAAAGGGAATAGGGATAACCCTGGGAATTACAGGCCAGTTAGTCTTACTTCTGTGGTAGGCAAAGTAATGGAAAGGGTACTGAGGGATAGGATTTACGAGTATCTGGAAAGACACTGCTTGATTAGGGACAGCCAGCACGGATTTGTGAAGGGTAGGTCTTGCCTTACAAGTCTTATTGAATTCTTCGAGGAGGTGACCAAGCATGTGGATGAGGGTAGAGCAGTGGATGTAGTGTACATGGATTTTAGTAAGGCATTTGATAAGGTTCCCCATGGTAGGCTTATGCGGAAAGTCAGGAGGCATGGGATAGAGGGAAATTTGGCCAATTGGATAGAAAACTGGCTAACCGGTCGAAGGCAGAGAGTGGTGGTAGATGGTAAATATTCAGCCTGGAGCCCAGTTACAAGTGGAGCTCTGCAGGGATCAGTTCTGGGTCCTCTGCTGTTTGTAATTTTTATTAATGACTTAGATGAGGGAGTCGAAGGGTGGGTCAGTAAATTTGCAGATGATACGAAGATAGGTGGTGTTGTGGACAGTGAGGAGGGCTGTTGTCGGCTGCAGAGGGACTTAGATATGATGCAGAGCTGGGCAGAGGAGTGGCAGATGGAGTTCAACCCTGCCAAGCGTGAGTTTGTCCATTTTGGAAGAACAAATAAGAATGCGGAATACAGGGTTAATGGTAGGGTTCTTAGTCAGGTGGAGGAACAGAGGGATCTTGGGGTCTATGTACATAGATCTTTGAAGGTTGCCACTCAGGTGGATAGAGTTTGTAAGAAGGCCTATGGAGTATTATCGTTCATTAGCAGAGGGATTGAATTCAAGAGTCGTGAAGTGATGTTGCAGCTGTACAGGACTTTGGTTAGGCCACAGTTGGAGTACTGTGTGCAGTTCTGGTCGCCTCACTTTAGGAAAGATGTGGAAGCTTTGGAGAGGGTGCAGAGAAGATTTACCAGGATGTTGCCTGGAATGGAGAGTAGGTCGTACGAGGATAGGTTGAGAGTTCTCGGCCTTTTCTCGTTGGAACGGCGAAGGATGAGGGGTGACTTGATAGAGGTTTATAAGATGATCAGAGGAATAGATAGAGTAGACAGTCAGAAACTTTTTCCCCGGGTACAACAGAGTGTTACAAGGGGACATAAATTTAAGGTGAAGGGTGGAAGGTACAGGGGAGATGTCAGGGGTGGGTTCTTTACCCAGAGAGTGGTGGGGGCATGGAATGCGCTGCCCGTGGGAGTGGTAGAGTCAGAATCATTGGCAACCTTTAAGCGGCATTTGGATAGGTACATGGATGGGTGCTTAATCTAGGTTAGAAGTTTGGCACAACATCGTGGGCCGAAGGGCCTGTTCTGTGCTGTATTGTTCTATGTTCTATGTTCTATGTTCCCATTTACTTCCTCCATTTACACTATCCAAGGCCCCAATCATACCTTCCAGGTAAGCAGTGACAACCTGCACTTCACTCAATCCAGTCTACTGGAAACGCTGCGTACAATGTGCTCTCCTCTGCATTGGGGAGATGAAGTGCAGACTGGGCCACCACTTTGCTGTTCACCTCCACTGTGCCTGCAAAAATGACCCTGAGTCTTCCAGTCACCTGCCACTTTAATGCATCACCCTGTTCCCTGACCAACATCTCTGTCTCAGGCTTGCTGTAGTGGTCCAGCAAAGCTCAGCACAAGCTGAAAGGACACCACCTCATTTCCCATTTGAGAATTCTGCAGCCTTCTGGACTGAATATCAAGTTCAATTATTTTTAGGGCTTAAGCACCTTCTCCCGTGCCCTGACCTCAACCCTCACTCACCAGGCCTTGTCATCACATGGGCTGTTATCACACACAACCTATTGTCAGCTACTAATGGTCCCCTTTAGCAGCTATTGATTCTCTCCGGTGGACAGTTACCCATTCCTTTGTCTGTCCAACGATTGTTCTCACTCTCTGGGCTCCATCTCTACCAATTATTTACTCCTCCCCCTCTGCCCACCCTACCTTCAGCACATTTACCTACAACAATCCGAGTTATAATTAGTTTTGCAGAAGACTCACTGAACCCAAAATGTTAACTCTGCCTTCTCTCCACAGTTACTGCCAGAACTGCAGAGTTTCTCCAGGGATTTCTGTTTTTGTTTCTGATTTCGAGGGTCTGCAATTTTTGTTTTGTATGAGATGGTGCATGTTGTCACAAACAGACTGCACTCTCAGGAGGTGGAATCCTCTTCTACTGACCAATATGTCAGACTCTCAAAGGATGGCACACAAACAATGCTAGTGTGGACATAACCTATACATTGTTGGATTCTGGGGGAGTTTATATTTCAGGTGAAGCTAACCACAATCTCATCCTTCTTTTCTCTTTCCATTTGGAAGGTATCTAACCCTCTCAACATACCGTTTATTGGGTGACCTGCCCTAAGCCAAGAGTGGTGTGGACTACAAACTGAGCTATACAGTTGATGTCACCTCTAGTAGCTTAGAACAATACTGTGATGTAAGACTGAAAAGCCATCATACCCTTGACAGCCGCAGGCTGTGTTACCTAGACACTGTGTTGGCATCTCCAGTTGTGGCTAAAGCAGGTGACATGGTTTAATATCAAACTATATTATGAAGATAATGTTCCTGAAACTCCGACTTTTTTGCTGAAGTTCAGGAAGGTGGAAAAGAGTGCTATGAAGACCATTTGTGAATATGGTCTTCTGTGTCACCATGCCCTTCCCTTATAGCTGCTGCTTCCTTCAGTTTTCTATACTGCTTCCCACACCACCCAACTCTGAAGGCAAAGCTACCAGATCACTCAGGACTGATATACTCTTTTCAAAGCCGATATTTGCAGATCAGTCCTCATAGAGAGTGGACAAGCTCCCTGGAAAGCTCCTAGAATCTTCTTTCTGATTTCTAGAGCCCTTGCTGCTGGGAGAGTTTATCATGCATGAAGTCAAGCATTGGACTAATTCCTCAAAATTATTCTTCAACAAACAGAACTCTCATTTTAGGTTACAATGTTCTTGAATACTCCTGTGCATTCTTCTGGAATGGAATGGGCTGACAAGTGGCATTAACATTCAGACCACACAGATACCAAGCAATCACCATCTCCAATAAAAGACAATCTCATAATTGTCCCTTGATATTCAATGGTGCTAGCATCACTGAACTCCCCTCATGATCAACATCCTTAGGGTTACCATTGACCGGAAACTCAACTGGATTGACCACATAAACACAATGGCTACAACAGGTCAGAGGTTTAGAATACTGCATCCACTCCCTCCACCACTGATACTCAATAGCAGCAGAGCATACTATACATAACGCCTGCATCACAGAAATTCACCAAAGATTCCTAGAACAATCCTTCAAACCCATAATTATTTTCATCTAGAAGGGCAAGGGCAGCATATACATGGAAACAACACTGGCTGCAACTGTCTTTCCAAGTCACTTACCACCCTGACTTGGAAAGATATTATCATTACTTCACTGTCACTGGGTCATGGGCAGAAGTCACATGACACCAGGTCATACTCCAACAGATTTATTGAAAATCATAAGTTTACCGAGCACTGCCCCTTCATCAGATGAAGACCTTTATCTGACGAAGGGGCACACTCCAAGAGCTTTTGATTTCAAATAAACATGTTGGACTATAACCTGGTGTCATGTGACCTCTGACCTTTTTCACCCCAGTCCAACACCAGTACTTCCACATCATGGCTAGGTCAAAATCCTGGAATTCCTTCCCTAAATGCATTGTACATCAACCAACAGCAGGTGGACTGCAGCAGTTCAAGAAGGTGGTTCACCACCCTCTTCTCAAGGGCAACCTGGGATGAATCGTAAAGACTGGCCAGACAGCAATGCCCACATCCCATGAATAAAAACAAATCAAAATGTGTACCTCTCTTGACATTTCTCTCTCTCTATCTCTCTCTCTCAGATATCTACTTTACAAGTACAAAATTGTTGCAGTGCTCTCTTGTTGTTGGGTGAATTTCTAGCCAGTACTGAGGTATTTAAGCCAGAGAGTTTAATTTCTAATAAACTAAAAACTAAAACAACTTTGTTTTAGTTTTTAGTTTTCTAGAAACTGAAAATTTAATTTCTATTAGTCAAAATCTAGATGTTAAATGACAATTGAAATATCATTCTTCCTCCCAGTTTTTAATTGGATGATTTCAACAAAATACAAGACCTCAGATGAGAACAGAATTCAATTTTTTCATATTATTCTTCTGGCTGACTTCACCATCTAGCCTGACATTTGAAAACTGGCGAAATAGTCTGGGATTGAACTAGGAGAGTCCCTATCACATAGAAAGTTAAGGGTTTTAGAACAGAAGAGGAAAGGGGGAAGAAGTTCAATAAAGGACAACGATAATACTGATTCAGCAAGCCATGCAATCATGGAAATCATCTATTCCACATTCAGTTTTTTTATTCAATATTCTACAATTCCTGCTCCAGCTGTTATTTGGCTGTATGGAGACTCTTTGGAATCTTCTCTCATCTTGAAATTGATTTCCCTGAAGCCAGTAAAGAAGGATAGTTGAAGTATAAGTAAGATGTATGACAGTTGCTTCCAGTGGAGATAATTACCACAAAAATAAGCTTTGGCTGGAACTAGTGTGAGGTCTGTTGCTTGACAGATGATCCCAAACAGATGATTGACATGCTGCTGAGCTGTCTGCTGTTCAGTGCTTCTAGTAAACAGTAAAAACACTGTAACCTTTTAATCTCTGGCTACAAAATATATATATATATAAAATTGCAAGTTTGGTTTGTTTAATTTTCCTTATGACAGAACCCACGATTAAACCTATCCCTTTAGATTAAGTAGGAATTTAATATATAATTATGGCTTATTTCTTATGATTCTGAATGATTAATGTTGGAATACTTACTGTGATGTTTGTCTACTAAAATTGGTGCATTTTTCATGTTGCATTAAGCACTACTGCATCTGCAAAACTTTATGAGTAATACTGGAATTCATTAATACAGTGAAAATAAATTTCTGATTAACTGAAAAACACTTCTCACATAATTATTATAGAAAACCTTTTGTACTGTCTTTTCTGGTACCAGAAATATTGTTCTTGGCTATCTCTCTAGTGAAATCTCACTGGCACAATTTTCTCAGACAAATAATGAATTCAATTGAGGAGGAGAGGATCCAACAGCTTGGAGAGAATGCATTCGAGTGAAAATTATAAAATTGAAGCAGAACTTTTAATCAAGGCACTAATCGTCTGTGGGTTGGAAAACCAGCCTGAAATTGTTCATATCTGAGGATTAGCATTCTTATCATATATTACAAGGACAAGTTTTTATGTATTCTATTCATTTTTTTCTTCTTTTTATAAATTCTCAATCTAGACGTCTTTTTTCTCCCCCCAGAGACAGTCCAGGAATGATCAAAGCGCTTGTACAGGTGACACAACCAGATTTCAATGTTCCCCTTCACTAATAGAGACATTGACAGTGGAAAGTCAAATACAGAGAGGAATGACAGCCATGCCAACACTAAAAAGGAATACGTGTCTCCAGGAAAAATAAAGAGCAGCCTACTTGCTTTGAAGAATCTAAGAGACTGTGAGGTAAATCATTCAACAAGGATTCAGGACGCAAAAAAAAACTCACTGTAGTCAAGCATTAAAATAAAAGTATGCTCAGGTAGAGATTGAATTTGCAATCATTTGAGGAAATGATAATTTGTCGAATGAAGACAAACTAGGTAATCAACATAATGAGGTGTTTCATTTTGAGTGGGTATATTGGATTCTCTAATAGATTTTAACACTGAAGCTGTGAAATATTTATTGAAGAGGACATTTTACAGATTAGAAATTTCTTTAAGTTTTTTTAAACATTTTTTTGCTCCTTGCTGTTTCTGAAGTCAGTGACATGTTCACAGGATGCCTTGAACAGCTTGCATAGTATCTTGCTCAAGTGTCTGTTCGTTATTGATATGATTGAACATTCGGGAACTCCCACTGATAAATGGTGCTCACTGGAAACATTGCTGTGGGATTAGAAGCCTGGAGTCTCCGATGCAGGAAGGCAAGAGATTAAGCCTTCACATGTGAACCAAGACAGTGTCCAGAAAATTCCCTAGAGCTGCTCTTACTCATTACTATAGCTTCACTGGACATGTGGTAGGAACTCTGACCAGTGAGTTTTAGTTTCTTATTTCACAGTCAAAGACGTTATAAGTAAACCTAATCCTGCTCTCACCCACAATTCATGTGATCAGCCTTTTCAGTTTGGATTAGGGACAGAGAAAATCTAGCCTGACCCTCTGCTCCAAAAAGCTACTGCTTTTAAACTGTGCTTACCATCCAGTATAAATATTCAGCCTGGCCCTCCATTTTCCATTCCCCTCATTATGATAAAGCTGTGTCCTGCTTCCTCTCAATGTTTTATCTGCATTCAAATATATTCAATGTTGAGATCCCCTGAGGGGGCAAGGATTAGCATTAAAAGAATGAGCTCCCTGAATGACAAAGGAAGTAGAGGTTAAACAAAGCACACAGACAAAGGAAGTTTATGTAAAATGGCAGGTACATAATACAATAGAGAATAAAAGGCAGGATGCAGAGATATCGCGAGAAATTGAAAAGAGGATAGAAAATGTCAAAGGGAGAATGCAAGAAATGATCAGTCTGTGATATGAGCTCAAAGCTCTTTTATTAATATTTAAAAATAAACAGAAGTGAAAAATTGATGGAGTTTATTAAGGACAGAAGTATAAATCTTCTTGGAGAGGCAGAAGGCATGAATAAGGTGCTGAATGGGTACTTCCCATTAATTGTTTTGTAAGAAGTTGAAATTGATGTTCCAACTGAGGATAGGAGAGGAGACCCAAAATATTGAATAGAACAAAAATAAATAAAAAAGAGATAGCAAACAGATTAGATTAGATTACTTACAGTGTGGAAACAGGCCCTTCGGCCCAACAAGTCCACACCGCCCCGCCGAAGCGCAACCCACCCATACCCCTACATCTACCCCTTACCTAACACTATGGGCAATTTAGCATGGCCAATTCATCTGATCTGCACATCTTTGGACTGTGGGACGAAACCGGAGCACCCAGAGGAAACCCACGCAGACACGGGGAGAATGTACAAACTCCACACAGTCAGTCGCCTGAGGCAGGAATTAAACCCGGGTCTCTGGCGCTGTGAGGCAGCAGTGCTAACCACTGTGCCACTGTGCCACCCATTAGTTTAACTCAAACATTAAAGGACTGATTCTGAAACTCACATAAACCATTCCCTTCCTCAAAAATTTTCATTTGGTATGGAAGATGATGAGCAGTAAATAACTGCGTAACTATTAAGTGACAAAACCTGACCCAGCTCAACTTGTGATTGCAAGTCTCGGTAATCATGATGATTTTCAATGTCCTTATAAGCATCGTGTCAACAAAAAAGTCACACATGTTTACATTTGTAGCTGATCTTGTTGTATCAACGCAAGCAATCACTTCCAATAACCAACCAATCACTTCCAATAAACAATCGCTTTCAATAACAGGGTCCACCATAAAAGGAGAGCTAATCCCACATGTACAAATATATTGAGAAATGAAAAAGAAAGGCAAGCGCCCACAAAAATAGTGACTGCATTCCATCTCAGGATCAGGAATGTATTAGGACCAGATTTCCAGTTATGGCTTCAGATGGGGTACCTCAAATTGCCAAGTTCCTCAGTGAGGAAGGGTGAACCTTCTTTATTCACTCACCTCCAGAAATGGTCACAAAAAAGGTAATTTGAAAAGGATTCTCTCCCTTGTGAATATCTTTCTCCCAAATCACATGAATTCATGTTGAATTCATAGCTTTAAATTAAGGGGGGGGTAGATATAGGACGGATGTTAGGGGTAGGTTCTTCACTCAGCGAGTCATAAGTTCATGGAATGCCCTGCCAGTAGCAGTAGTGGACGCTCCCTCTTTATGGGTATTTATGGGTATTTAAGCGGGCATTGGATAGGTATATGGAGGATAGTGGGTTAGTGTAGGTTAGGTGGGCTTTGATCGGCGCAACATCGAGGGCCGAAGGGCCTGTACTGCGCTGTATTCTTCTATGTTTTATGTTCTATGTTCTAATTAACGAAAGAGTGAGTTTATCAGAGAGAAATATGGGAAGGAATAATAATGCAACATTTAAGCACTCAGGTTAGAAATGAGTAGTGAGTCCAAAAAAATAGATACAAGTTAGAAGATATACAAGTCAATCTTTGGATCAATCATGAAAGTAGATAGTGGAACATTGATCGTTAAACAGGGATTTCTGGATTGTTGGCTTTGTCAGTTAATTGAAATCCTTTTGCCATGTTTTCTTTGAACAGTTGTTGGTTTGCAGCACTCATAGTGAGAAAATCTTATCTTTTCTCCTGTCTCCTTTTGGCTGGCTTGCAGGTGAGCTGGCTTCTAGTACTCAGACAGATATTTCTTTCTTAATCAGCAATGCAGGGGTACTAAAGAGTTTACAATTGTGACCTTCACAGAACACTTCTGCTCGAATGCAGGCATCTATATGTGAATACCCTGGCCCACTGATACAGCCAAATACTTTAGCTGATTAGCACATTGTCCTTTATGCCTTGTATCTTTCTGTACACAAGCACACACAAATCAGAGATGAACTAACGCTTAAATCCTAGTGTATCCTTGAAAGAAGAAGTCATAAAATACGTCTCTCTACCAGAGTGCTGTTGTTTCTCCCAACATGTTCACAGTATGAGATAACTCCCAAGAGTATTACAGTTCAGTTTTCTTCTCAGGAGATTATAATTCAGTTTATTATGCATTTCTCCCTTTTACGTTTATCTCTTTAAAGCTTCCTTGACATCTTGTAAGAGTCCCACATTTCAGGGTCTCTTTCCTCAGACTGCCATTGAATTTACATCCAATTATTTTATACAGTCATAGAAATGTACAGCATGGAAACAGACCCGTTGATCCAACCTGTCCATGCCGACCAGATATCCCAACCCAATCTAGTTCCACCTGCCAGCCCCCAGCCCATATCCCTCCAAGCCCTTCCTATTCATATACCCATCCAGATGCCTCTTAAATGTTGTAATTGTACTAGCCTACACCACATCCTCTGGCAGCCCATTCTACACACGTACCACCCTCTGCGTGAAACACTGGCCCCTTAGGTCTCTTTTATATCTTTCCCCTCTCACCCTAAACTTATGGCCTCTAGTTCTGGACTCCCCTACCTCTATTTACCATATCCATGACCCTCATGATTTTATAAACTTCTATAAAGTCACCCCTCAGCCTCCGACACTCCAGGGAAACAGCTCTAGCCTATTCAACCTCTCCCTATAGCTCAAATCCTCCAATCCTAGCAACATCCTTGTAAATCTGCTCTGAACCCTTTTCAAGTTTCACAACATCTTTCCAACAGGAAGGAAACCAGAATTGCGTGCAATATTCCAAAAGTGGCCTAACCAATGTCCTGTACAGCCGCAACATGACCTCCCAACTCCTGTACTCAATATTCTGACCAATAAATGAAAGCATACCAAACACTTTCTTCACTATCCTATCTACCTGCAACTCCACTTTCAAGGAGCTATGAACCTGCACGCCAAGGTCTCTTTGTTCAGCAACATTCCCTAGGACCTTACCATTAAGTGTATAAGTCCTGTTAAGGTTTACTTTCTCAAAATGCACTGTCTCACATTTATCTAAATTAAACTCTATCTGCCAATCCTTAGCCCATTGGCTCATTTGATCAAGACCCGGTTGTAGTCCGAGGTAACTTTCTTTGCTGTCCACTACACCTCAAATTTTGGTGTAATTTCTTAAGCTTGCATCCAAATCATTTATATAAATGAGGAAAAGTAGCGGACCCAGCATTGATCCTTTTGGCACTCCACTGGTTACAGGCTTCCAATCTGAAAAACAACCCTCCACCACCACCCTCTGTCTTCTACCTTTGAGCCAGTTCTATATCCAAATGGCTAGTTCTCCCTGTATTCCATGAGATATAACCTTGTTAACCAGTCTCCTATGGGGAACCTTGTCAAATGCCTTACTGAAGTCCAAATAGATCACATCTACCGCTCTTCCCTAATCAATCCTCTTTGTTACTTCTTCCAAAAACTCAATCAAGTTTGTGAGACATGATTTCCCATGCACAAAGCCATGTTGACTATCCCTAATCTGTCCTTGCCTTTCCAAAAACACGAACATCCTGTCCCTCAGGATTCCCTCCAACAACTTGCCCACCATCGTCATCAGGCTCACTGGTCTGTAGCTCCCTGGCTTGTCCTTACCACCTTTCTTAAATTCTGGCACCATGTTTGGCAACCTCCAGTCTTCTGGCACCTCACCTGTGACTATCGATGATGTAAACATCTCAGCAAGAGGCCCAGCAATCGCTTCCCACAGAGTTCTAGCATACACCTAATCAGGTCCTGGGGATTCATCTACTTTGATGCATTTTTAGACATCCAGCACTTCCTCTGTAATATGGACAAATTTCAAGATGTCACCATCTATTTCCCTATAGTCTATATCTTCCATATCCTTTTCCACAGTAAATATTGATGCAAAATACTTGTTTATTATCTCCTCCGTCTCTTGTGGCTCCACAACAAAGGCCACCTTGCTGACCTTTGAGGGGCCCTATTCTCTCCCTAGTTACCCTTTTGTCCTTAATGTATTTGTAAAAACCCCTTGAAATCTCCTTAACTCTATTTGCCAAAGCTATCTCATATCCCCTTTTCGCCCTCCTGATTTCCCTCCTAAGTATACTCTTACTTCCTTTATACTCTTCTAAGGATTCACACGATCTATGCTCTCTATACCTGACAAATGCTTCCTTCTTTTTCTTAACCAAACACTCAATTTCTTTCATCATCCAGCACTCCCTATACCTACCAGCTTTTCCTTTCACCCTAACAGGAATATACCTTCTCTAGATTCTCGTTATCTCATTTCTGAAGGCTTCCCATTTTCCAGCCGTCCCTTTGTCTGTGAACATCTGTCCCCAATCTGCTTTTGAATGTTCTTGCCTAATACCATCAAAAGTGGCCTTTGTCCAACTTAGAACTTCAACTTTTAGATCTGGGCAATATATAAAAAAGTAACTCCAGGTTCTTCAATCATCATGACAAATGCTACGTGGATCCCGAAAGTGACCTTGGATAGCAACATGCTGTGACATGACTACACTCTGCCCTGTATAGAGTGAAACTGGACTACATCTCAACTTTTCATAACTACCTGAAGAAGGTAGCTGCAAAAGTAAAGGCAAGTGTGTACCTGGTCAAGAGTCTGGCAAGCACAATGAAAGTAAACTCCGACAAGTACTGGAAATCTGAAATAAAACAGATAATGCTGGAACATCTCAACAGGTCTGAGGCAGTATTTTATACAAGCAAGCTCAAGTTTGGAAGCTTGAGAATCAGTACTTTGGTCATCAGTGATCTTATTTGTGTGCTCATTATTTGAGTATTATGCATTAACATGGAGTAGATGTAGGCACATTCTATACTTGACTTATTAATTCCAAAACTCTGTAACATTGTGTGTTACTGGACTCCTTAAGTAAACTTCATTACATTCATTAGCAGTGCTGTCACATATTGCCCACTGATCCATTTGCCATGATGCCATCAGAGCTTGACTGGTGATCATTCTGCAAGCTCAGACAGCCTCCAAATCAGGCACTTCTACTCCTAAAGACACTGGCCCTCAAACCACCCCACAGCAATGGTGGCCTGCCTGCAATAACCCTCCAGTCTCCTTGCTGGTGTTTTTCTGACTGGCTTGGGTGCCCCAGATCCACATACTTCAATGTGAATGTCTTGTCTATCACTATATCCTTTTCCTCCAAGTGCAGTCCCAGCAGGACTCAGCTTGCATTATTGACCAGTAGCTCTTGTGAGCAAGAGGCATCACTAACTATGATGACCAACGCATGAACAGCTAACTAATAGGTTGTTATTAACAAGATACAACCCTTTCTCTTACTGGCCACCAAAGCAAGGACTTATCCTGCTCTTGGCTCAATCAGTGGACTGTAATCACCATCACTAAGTCCTGGGAGAAAGTGATGACTACAGACCAGCTGCCTGACCGACTGTGCTTTTCCATCACTATGTCCAGGCTTTGACTCTGAATCATGCATTGCATTCTTCAATGAACTATCCCCAGTACATTGAAGTGGTTTTGAAGATGCAATGTTCCACAATTCCAAACATGCCCTTGCCAGTTATCTCCATGAGGTTAAGAGAACTTGTTTTGACTGATTCAAACAAATTTGTGATGCATTCGTATGATTAATTCTTACTTATAGATTTCATTGATTAACGACTGGCCAAAAATCCTGGCATGGTGAACAGTGTGAAACTATAAATTCATACATCAGATATTCTATGACACATACACGATATTTGTGTGTTGTAGCTTGAAACAATGTTATATTGCTGAAGTATGATAACATCTTATTCTCAATTAATACTTACAAGGAAATTATTATTGCTCCATGATTCTACGTACATTCTGGGTGTGAAGTACAAGATAAATGTGAAGGCATGCCTATGAATTAGAAAGAACTGCACAAATAACAGTGTAATTTAATGGCCAGCTGTGTTTGGAATGCTCAGAGCAAAGCTAAATGTGACTTCTAAGTATTGTAATGCCAGGAGAAAATCATCTAAGGATAAAATGATGGCATGCACCATTGTTCCAAGCAGTTACCAAAACAAAGGGACAAAATACTGCCTGCAAAATGCTTATAAAGTGGTTAAATTATCTAATCAATTTTGAAGCGCTTTTTTCACTGCAGATAAATCAGACTTGGAAATTTGATACTGTACCACACATGGGATGTGGGCTTTGCCAGTTGGTTAGCATTTATTGTCCACCCCTAGTTGGTCTTGAGAAAGTTAAAAATCACACAACACCAGATTATACTCTAACAAGTTTATTTGGAAGCCTAACTTTTGAAGCGGTGCACCAAAAGCTAGTGCTTCCAAATAAACCTATTGGACTATAACCTGGTGTTGTGTGATTTTTAGCTTTGTCCACCCCAGTCCAACACCGGCTCCTCTACATCATGGTCTTGAGAAGGTAGTGAGCTGCTTTCTTTAACTAGTATAGTCTACATGCTGCAGGTAAACCCACAATTCTGTTAAGGATGAAGAGTCAGGATATTTGCTCAGTAATAATGAAGAAATTGCAATATATTTCCAAATCAGAATGGTGGGTGGCTTGAAGGGGTATTTGCAAATTGTGGTATTCCCATGTAGCTGTTACCCTTGATATTCTAGATAGTAGTGGTCGTTGACTGAAATGAGTTATCTAAGAAGATTTGGTGAGATTCTGCTTTTTTTTTGTAAATAGTACATACTGATGCTATTGTGAATCTGTGACGGAGAGATTAAACATTGAAGGTGTTAGATGGATTGTCAGTTAAATAGGCTGCTTTATCCTAGAAAGTGTCAATTTCTCTAGTGTTGTTGGATCTGCACTCACCCAGGCAGCTTGAGCATAATACTTCACACTTCTGACTGATGCCTTATAGATGATGGGCAGGAGTTGATGAATCATGGCTGCAGAATTTCAGTTCCTGACCTAGTCATAGAGTCACAGAATCATAGAGGTGTACAGCATGGAAACAGACCCTTCGGTCCAACCCGCCCATGCTGACCAGATATCCCAACCCAATCTAGTCCCACCTGCCAGTACCTGGCCCATGTCCCTCCAAACCCTTCCTATTCATGTACCCATCCAAATGCCTTTTAAATGCTGCAATTGTACCAGCCTCCACCACTTCCTCTGGCAACTCATTCCATACAGGTACCACCCTCTGCGAGAAAGATTTGCCCTATAGGTCTCTTTTGTATCTTTTCTCTCTCACCCTAAACCTATGCCCTCTTGTTCTGGACTTCCCGAACCCAGGGAAGAGGCTTTGTCTATTTATCCTATCTATGCCCCTCATGATTTTGTAAACCTCTATAAGGACACCCCTCAACCTCCGACGCTCCAGGGAAAACAGCCCTATCCTGTTCAGCCTCCCCCTATAGCTCAAATCCTCCAACCCTGGCAACATCCTTGTCAATCTTTTCTGAACCTTTCAAGT
This sequence comes from Chiloscyllium punctatum, assembly GCF_047496795.1. Lineage (NCBI taxonomy): Eukaryota > Metazoa > Chordata > Chondrichthyes > Orectolobiformes > Hemiscylliidae > Chiloscyllium > Chiloscyllium punctatum. Next base: position 73,571,278 of record NC_092741.1, on the reverse strand, counting down.
TTCACAACATCTTTCCGATAGGAAGGAGACCAGAATTGCATGCAATATTCCAATAGTGGCCTAACCAATGTCCTGTACAGCCGCAACATGACTTCCCAACTCCTGTACTCAATACTCTGACCAATAAAGAAAAGCATACCAAATGCCTTCTTCACTATCCTATCTACCTGCGACTCCACTTTCAAGGAGCTATGAACCTGCACGCCAAGGTCTCTTTGTTCAGCAACACTCCCAAGGACCTTAAGAGAAAATGCTGGAAAATCTCAGCAGGTCTGGCAGCGTCTGTAAGGAGAGAAAAGAGCTGACGTTTTGAGTCTAACTGACCCTTTGTCAAAGCTGTGAGAGAAAAGGAAAGCAGTGAAGGTGGATGGTGGACGGGGGGGGGCGGGGGGAGAGAGACAAACGAAAATCCTGTCGGAGAGAAGAGTACTTCTTCAGGGTAGGCATTCCTGGAAGAGAGATAGCTGTGGGTTAAATACTGGATAAAAGCAAATTACTGCGGATGCTGGAATCTGAAACCAAAAGAGAAAATGCTGGAAAATCTCAGCAGATCTGGCTGCATCTGTAAGGAGAGAAAAGAGGTGACGTTTTGAGTTTAACTGATCCTTTGTCAAAGCTCAGACCTAGGACCTTACCATTAAGTGTATAAGTCCTGCTAAGATTTGCTTTCCCAAAATGCAGCACCTCGCATTTATCTGAATTAAACTCCATCTGCCACTTCTTAGCCCATTGGCCCATCTGGTCAAGATCCTGTTGTAATCTGAAGTAACCCTATTCGCTGTCCACTACACCTCCAATTTTGGTGTCATCTGAAAACTTACTAACTGTACCTCTTATGCTCAAATCCAAATCATTTATGTAAATGAGAAAAAGTAAGGTGAGAAAATGAAAAAAATGTTCGTCATGTGGCTAAAACATTTATTTCGCTGATCATATCAGTTTCTGATCAATAATACCTCAAAGGATATTGATAGTGGTGATTCCATTGAATAATAAGAGGTGATTGTAGGAATCTATTTTGTTGAAGATAGTCACTGCCTAGCACTTTTGTGTGGCACAAACGTTACTTGACATTTATCAGCCACAACCATAATGTTGACCAGATCCTTCTCCATTTGGACAGAGACAGTTTCAGTATCTGAGGTGTTACATATGGTGTTGAGCATCATGCCAACCTCAGCAAGCCATCATCACCCTATGATAGCAGAAAGCTCTTGGATGAAGCAGCTGAAGATAGTTCGGTCTAGGACACAATCCTGAAGGACTTTTGCATTGTTGACCTGTGACTGAGTTGAGTAACATTCAGCAACTACAGCCATCTTCCTTTGTGCGAGGCAAGGCTCCTACCAGCATAGATATTCACCCCAATTGCTATCAACTCCAGTTTTGCTAGAGCTCCTTGATACCACAGTTGATCTTTTGGGTTCAGCTCTTTTGCCCATATTTGGATAAAGGCCATAATGAGGTCACAAACTGCGTGGGCCTGGCAGAAACCAAACTGAGCATTAATTAACAGCTATTGTTGAACAGCTGCCATTTGACAGCAGCTTTGATAGTTGATGGCACCTTTCAAACTTTGTTAATTATTGAGAATAGTTTGATGGGGTGGTAATTGGCCAGATTAGAATCATCCAGCCTTCTAGGTACAGGTGATGATGTGGAGGAGCCAGTGTTGGACTGGGGTGGGCAAAGTTAAAAATCACACAACACCAGGTTATAGCGCAACAGGTTTATTGGGAAGTACAGAGGAACCTTGATTATCTGAATACCAATTATCCAAATTTTGGATTATCCGAAGAAGATATCAATGTCCCGCTAGAAACATTACATCAAAGATGTGTTTCCAACACTGATCGCGTCTTTTCTGAGCAGTGATTAAAAGTGTACTCAGTTTACTGAAATGTTGCCAAGAACAGTCCTGGACATAGATGGGAGCCCAGGCACCATCTCCAAATGACTGAACTCCCACCCTCTCTCTTACCAGTTTCCCTGGAATTATACACAGGGGTGTACCCTATACCCTGCTTCCCCAGATAATCTCTGCAACATTATCCTGTACGACAGGGCAGAGGTGGAAACTGTCAAAAAGTTGCAGTAAAACGTTGTGTGTGTGTATGTGTGTGTGTGTGCACGCATGTGTCGCAAAAGGCAGCAGTAGTCTTGTTGGTGTCCAGTCCAGCTGCCCCGGGGGGGGCAGACATGGGGCGGGGCATGGAGGATGGATCGGACTTTTGGCGGGGGGGGGGATGCATGGAGGCATGTATGGGGGTTGGACGATGGGTGGGAGGGCGGGTGGAGTTGGAGTTGGACAGGGGAGGGCGAAGGTGGAGGCTGGCGGGGGGATGGTGTTGGATGGGCCTGGGGGCGGGTGGGGAGTGGATGGGGGTGGTATTGGATGGGATTGGGGACAGATGGGGAGCAACATGTTGGATGGGGTTAGGGATGGGCGGAGAGCGCACGGGGCGGTGTTAGACGAGTTTGGGAGCGGGCAGGAAGCGGACGGGGGCGGTGTTGGATGGGGTTGGGGATGGGCGGGGAGTAGACGCGGGCAGTGTTGGACAGGTTTAGGGACGGGGAAGCAGATGGGGGCAGTGTTGGATGGGTTTAGGGATGGGGGAGCAGACGGGGGCAGTGTTGGATGGGGTTGGGGTGCGGGTGGGGAATGGACGGGAGCGGTGTTGAATGGGTTTGGGGTGTGGGTGGGGAGCGGACGGGGGCGGTGTTGGATGGGGTTGGGGGCGGGCGGGGAGCGGACGGGGCGGTTTTGGATGGGGTTGGGATGCGGGCGGGGAGCGGACGGGGGCGGTGTTGGATGGGTTTGGGGACGGGCAGGGAGCGGACGGGGGCGGTGTTGGATGGGATTGGGGGACAGCGGGGGAGAGCGGACAGAGGCGGTGTTGGATGGGGTTGGGGATGGGCAGGGAGCAGACGGGGCGGTGTTGAATGGGGTTGGGGACGTGGGCGCAGTGGACGGGGGCAGTGTTGGATGGGGTTGGAGACGGGTGGAGTGGATGGGGGCGGTGTTGTACAGGTTTGGAGATGGTGGGGGAGCCGACGGGGGCGGTGTTGGATGGGGTTGGGGATGGGGGGGAGTGGATGGGGGTGGTGTTGGACAGGTTTGAGGTGCGGACGGGGAGTGTGCGGGGGCGGTGTTGGATAGGGTTAGGGACAGGGGGAGTGGACGAGGGTGGTGTTGTATAGGGTTTAGGGACTGTGGGGGAGCAGATGGAGGTGGTGTTGGATGGGGTTGGGGACAGTGGGGGAGCGGACGGGAGTGGTGTTGGACGGGTTTGGGAATGGGGAGGAGCGGACGGGGCCAGTGTTGGACGGGTTTGGAGACGGTAGGGGAGCTGACAGGGGTGGTGTTGGATGGGGTTGGGGACGGTGGGGAACGGACGGGGGCGGTGTTGGATGGGGTTGGGTACGGTCCATGGAGCGGTGTTGGACGGGGTTGGGGACGGGCGGGGAGCGGACAGGGGGTGTGTTGTATTGGGTTGGGGAGGGGTGGGGAGCGGACAGGAGCAGTGTTAGATGGGGTTGGGGACGGGCAGGGAGCAGCCAGGGGCTGAGTTGGATTGGGTTGGGGATGGCGGGGAGCGGGCGGGGATGGTGTTGGATTGGGTTGGGGTGCGGGAGGGGAGCGGACGGGCACGGTGTTGGATTGGGTTATGGGACAGACGGGGAGTGGACGGGGCGGTGTTGGACGGGTTTGCGGATGGGGGAGCAGACAGGGGCGGTGTTGGAAGGGTTTGGGGTGCGGGTGGGGAGCGGACAGGGGCGGAGTTGAATGGGGTTGGGGTGCAGGCGGGGAGCGGACGGGGCGGTGTTGGATGGCATTGGGGTGAGGGCGGTGAGCAGATGGGGGCAGTGTTGAATGGGGTTGGGAACAGGGGGGAGCGGACAGGGGCAGTGTTGGATGGGGTTAGGGTGCGGGGGGGAGTGGACAGGGGTGGTGTTGGATGGGGTTAGGGTGCGGGGGGGAGTGGACAGGGGTGGTGTTGGATGGGGTTGGGGTATGGGTGGGAAGCAGACGGGGGTGGTGCTGGATAGGGTTGGGGACGGGGGGGGTGTGGACGGGGGTGGTATTGTATAGGTTTTGGGGACGGTGGGGGAGCAGACGGGAGTGGTGTTGGACGGGTTTGGGGACGGGGAGGAGCGGACAGGGGCAGTGTTGGATGGGTTTGGAGATGGTGGGGGAGCTGACGGGGGGAGTGTTGGATGGGGTTGGGGACGGTGGGGAACGGACGGGGGCGGTGTTGGATGGGGTTGGGTACGGTCGAGGAGCGGACTGGGGCAGTGTTGGACGGGTGTGGGGATGGGCGGGGAGCAGACAGGGGCTGTGTTGTATTGGGTTGGGGACGGGCGGGGAGTGGACGGAGGCAGTGTTGGATGGGTTTGGGGATGGGGGAGCAGACGGGGGTGGTGTAGGATGGGGTTGGGTTTGGGGGCGGTGTTGGATGGGGTTGGGGCGGGCGGGGTGTGGACGGGGGCGGTGTTTGATAGGGTTGGGGACGAGCGGGGAGCAGACGGGGGTGGCATTGGATGGGGTTGGGGTGCGGGGTGGAGCGGACGGGGCAGTGTTGGATGGGGTTGGAGTGTGGGGTGGAGTGGCTGGGATGGTGTTGGGTGGGATTGGAGTGTGGGGGGGAGTGGACGGGGTTGTGTTGGATGGGATTGGGTGCAGGGGGTGTGGGCGGGGCGGGAGGGAAGCGGACTGGGGCGGTGTTGGATGGGGTTGGGGGCGGTCGGGGCGTGGACGGGGGAGGCGGTGTTGGGTAGGGTTGGGGACGAGCGGGGAGTGGACGGGGCTGTGTTGGATGGGGTTGGGGTGTGGGGAGGAGCAGCGGTTTTGGATGTGGTTGGGGACGGGGGAGCAGACAGGGGCGGTGTTGAATGGGGTTGGGATGCAGGGGGGAGCGGACGGAGGCAGCGTTGGATGGGGTTGGGGTGCGGGTGGGGAGCAGATGGGGGCGGTGTTGGACGGGTTTGGGGACGGGAGAGGACCGGACAGGGATGTGTTGAATAGTGTTGGGGAGCAGGCAGGGAGCGGACGGAGGCAGTTTTTGGATGGGGTTGGGCACAGTGGAGAGTGGACTGGGGTGGCGTTGGACAGGTTTGGGAACGGGGGTGAGCGGACGGGGCGGTGTTGGATGGGGTTGGGGACAGGGGGAGCAGATGGGGGCAGTGTTGGATGGGTTTGGGGGCGGGGGAGAGGATGGGGGTGGTGTTGGATTGGATTGGGCATGGGTGGGGAGTGGATGGGGGTGGTGTTGGATGGGATTGGGGACGGGGGCGAGTGGATGGGGGTGGTGTTGAATGGTTTGGGGGACGGTGGGGAGCGGACGGGGGTGGTGTTGGATGGGATTGGGAACGGGGAGAGCGGATGGGGGTGGTGTTGGTTGGGATTGGGGTGGGTGGGGAGCGGACGGCGGCAGTGTGGGATGGGATTGGGGACGGGGGGAGCGGATGGGGGCAGTGTTGGATGGGGTTACGGGATGGGGGGAGCAGACGGGGGTGGTGTTGGTTGGGATTGGGGAAGGGGGGAGTGGATGGGGTCGGTGTTGGATGGGGTTGGGGTGCGAGGGGGGTGCAGGGGTGGTGTTGGATGGGATTGGGGACGGGGGGAAGCGGACAGGGCGGTGTTGAATGGGGTTGGGGTGGGGGGAGCGGGCGGGGGCAGTATTGGATGGGTTTGGGGTGTGGGAGGGGAGCGGACGGGGGCGATGTTGGATGAGTTTGGGGATGGGCAGAGAGCGGATGGGGACGGTGTTGGATGGGTTTGGGGATGGGCGGGGAGCAGATGGGGCGGTGTTGGATGGGTTAGGGAACGGGTGGGGAACGGATTTGGGTGGTGTTGGATGGATTGGGGACGAGGGAGCGGACGGGGGTGGTGTTGGACGGGTTAGGGGACAGGGGGAACGGATGGGGGCAGTGTTGGATGGGTTAGGAGATGGGGGGAGCTGTTGGGGGCTGTGTTGAATGGGTTTGGGGATGGGGGAGCGGATGGGGGTGGTGTTGGATGGGTTAGGGGACAGGGGGAACGGATGGGGGCAGTGTTGGATGGTTTGGGGACGGGGGTGAGCAGATGGGGCGGTGTTGGATGGTTTGGGGACGGGATGAGCAGATGGGGGCAGTGTTGGATGGTTTGGGGACGGGGGTGAGCAGATGGGGGCGGTGTTGGATGGGTTTGGCGATGGGTGGGGAGTGGGCGGGGCGGTGTTGGATGGGTTTGGGGACGAGCGGGGAGTGGAAGGGGCGGTGTCGGATGGGATTTGGGATGGGGAAGCGGATGGGGGCAGTGTTGGATGGGATTGGGGATGGGGGGAGTGAACGGGGATGGTGTTGGATGGGGTTGGGACGGGGGGGAGCGGACGGGTGCAGTGTTGGACGGTTTGGGGACGGGGGTGAGCAGATGGGAGCGGTGTTGGACGGGTTTGACGATGGGCGGGGAGTGGGCGGGGCGGTGTTGGATGGGTTTGGGGACGGGTGGGGAGTGGAAGGGGGCGGAGTTGGATGGGATTGGGGATGGGGGAGCGGATGGGGGCGCTGTTGGATGGGATTGGGGTTGGGGGGAGTGGACGGGGGTGGTGTTGGATGGGGTTGGGGACAGGGGGAAACGGACGGGTGCGGTGTTGGATGGGATTGTGGACGGGCAGGGAGTGGACGGGGGCGGTGTTGATGGGATCGGGATGTGCGGGGGGAGTGGATGGGGGTGGTGTTGGATGGGATTGGGGATGGGGGGAGCGGACGGGGGCGGTGTTGTATGGGATTGGGGACGGGGGGAGTGGATGGGGGCAGTGTTGGTTAGGATTGGGGATGGAGGGAGCGGACGGGGTTGGTGTTGGATGGGTTTGGGTACGGGCGGGGAGCGGATGGGGGCGGTGTTGGACGGGTTTGGGGACGGGCGGGGAGCGGATGGGGGCGGTGTTGGACGGGTTTGGGGACGGGCGGGGAGCGGATGGGGGCGGTGTTGGATGGGTTAGGGGACGGGGGAACGGACGGGGTGGTGTTGGATGGGTTTGGGGACGGGGGGTGTGGATGGGGCAGTGTTGGACGGTTTGGGGACGGGAGTAGTGGATGGGGACGGTGTTGGACAGGTTTGGGGACGGGGGGAGTGGATGGGGGCGGTGTTGGACAGTTTGGGGATGGGGGGAGCAGATGGGGGCGGTGTTGGATGGGTTTGGGGACAGGGGTGAGCGGGCAGGGGTGCTGTTGGATGGGTTTGCGGATGTGGGGGAGCGGATGTGGGCGGTGTTGGACAGGTTTAGGGATGGGGGTGAGCAGGCGGGGGCTGTGTTGGATGGGTTTGGGGACGGAGGTGAGCGGTGGGGGCTGTGTTGGACAGGGTGAGCGGGTGGGGGCTGTGTTGGACGGGTTTGGGAATGGGGGTGAGCGGGCGGGGGCTGCGTTGGACGGGTTTGGGAATGGGGGTGAGCGGGCGGGGGCTGTGTTGCATGGGTATGGGACAGGGGGAGCGGTCAGAGGCTTGTTGGACGTGTTTGGGGATGCGGTTGATTGAGCATGGGCTGTGTTGGATGGGTTAGGGGATGGGGATGTGCGGGCGGCGTCTGTGTTAGATGGGTTTGGGGACAGGAGTGAGCGGCCGGGGGCTGTGTTGGATGGGTTAGGGGATGTGGGCGAGTGGGCGGGGGCTGTGTCGGACAGGTTTGGGGACGTGATTGAGCAGGTGGGGGCTGCGTTGATGGGTGAGGGGACGGGGTCAGAGGGCGTAGGCTGTGTTGGATGGGTTTATGGACAGGCGGGGAGTGGGCGGGGGAAGTGTTGGATGGGTTTGGGGACGGGCGGTGAGCGGAAGGGGGCGGTGTTGGATGGGATTGGGCATGGGGGAGCGGATGAGGGCGGTGTTGGATGGGATTGGGGATGGGGAAGTGGACGGGTGTGGTGTTGGATGGGGTTGGGGATGGGGGAGCGGATGGGGGTGGTGTTGGATGGGGTTGGAGACGGGAGGGAGCAGACGGGGGCGGTGTTGGCTGGGATTGGGAACCGGTGGGGGCGGTGTTGGATGGGGTCGGGGTGCGTGGGGGGAGCAGACGGGGGTGTTGTTGGATGGCGGTGAGCGGACGGGGGGGAGCGGACAGGGGCGATGTTGGATGGGATTGAGGACATGGGGGAGAGGACGGGGGGGGCGGTGTTGGATGGGATTGGGGATGGGGGGAGTGGATGGGGGCGGTGTTAATTGTGATTGGGGGTGGGGAGCGGACGGGGGCGGTGTTGGAGGGGTTTGGGATGGGGGGGAGCAGACGGGAGTGGTGTTGAATGGGTTTGGGGACGGAGGGGGAGCAGACAGGGGCGATGTTGAATGGGTTTGGGGATGGAGGGGGAGCGGACGGGGGCGGTGTTGAATGGGATTGGGGATGGGGTTGAGTGGACGGGGGTGGTGTTGGATGGGTTTGGGGACGGAGGGGGAGCGGATGGGGGCAGTGTTGGATGGGTTTGGGGATGGGGGTGAGCGGATGGGGGCGGTGTTGGATGGGTTCGGGGATGGGGGTGAGCGGATGGGGGCGGTGTTGGATGGGTTTGGGGATGGGGGTGAGCGGAAGGGGGCGGTGTTGGATGGGTTTGGGGATGGGGGTGAGCGGAAGGGGGCGGTGTTGGATGGGATTGGGGACGGGGGTGAGCGGATGGGGGTGGTGTTGGACAGGTTTGGGGATGGCGGGTGAGCGGATGGGGACGTGTTGGATGGGTTTGGCGATGGGGGTGAGCGGACGATGGGGGAGCGGACGGGGATGGTGTTGGCTGGGTTGGGGACGGGGGGTGAGCGGACGGGGGTGGTGTTGGATGGGGTTGGGGATGGAGTGTGGTGGGGGAGTGGACGGGGTTGTGTTGGATGGGATTGGGTGCAGGGAGGTGTGGGCGGGGCGGGAGGGAAGCGGACGGGGGCGGTGTTGGATGGGGTTGGGCGTGGGCGGGGCGTGGACGGGGGCGGTGTTGGATAGGGTTGGGGACAAGCGGGGAGCAGATGGGGGTGGTGTTGGATGGGATTGGGGATGGGGGGAGCAGACGGGAGTGGTGTTGAATGGGTTTGGGGATGGAGGGGGAGCAGACAGGGGCGATGTTGAATGGGTTTGGGGATGGAGGGGGAGCAGACAGGGGCGATGTTGAATGGGTTTGGGGATGGAGGGGGAGCGGACGGGGACAGTGTTGAATGGGATTGGGGATGGGGGTGAGCGGACGGGGATCATGTTGAATGGGATTGGGGACAGGGTGGAGCGGACAGGGGCGGTGTTGGATGGGTTTGGGGATGGAGGGGGAGCAGACGGGGACGATGTTGGATGGGATTGGGGACGGGGGGGAGTGGATGGGGGCAGTGTTGGATGGGTTCGGGGATGGGGGTGAGCGGATGGGGGCGGTGTTGGATGGGTTCGGGGATGGGGGTGAGCGGATGGGGGCGGTGTTGGATGGGTTTGGGGATGGGGGTGAGCGGATGGGGGCGGTGTTGGATGGGTTCGGGGATGGGGGTGAGCGGATGGGGGCGGTGTTGGATGGGTTTGGGGATGGGGGTGAGCGGATGGGGGCGGTGTTGGAATGGGAGTGGGGACGGGGGTGAGCGGATGGGGGCGGTGTTGGAATGGGAGTGGGGACGGGGGTGAGCGGATGGGGGTGGTGTTGGACAGGTTTGGGGATGGGGGTGAGCGGATGGGGGCGGTGTTGGACAGGTTTGGGGATGGCGGGTGAGCGGATGGGGACGTGTTGGATGGGTTTGGGGATGGGGGTGAGCGGACGGGGGGGAGCGGACGGGGATAGTGTTGAATTGTTTTGTGGACTAAGGGGGAACAGATGGGGGCAGTGTTGAATGGGTTTGGGGACGGGGGTGAGTGGATGGGGGCGGTGTTGGATGGATTTGGGGATGGGGTTGGTGGACGGGGACGGTGTCGGATGGGTTTGGGGACGGGGTGTAGCTGATGGGGACGATGTTGAATGGGTTTGGGCATGGAGGGGGAGCGGACGGGGGCGGTGTTGAATGGGATTGGGGATGGGGGGAGCGGACAGGGGCGGTGTTGGATGTGATTGGGGACTGTGGGGGAATGGACGGGGGGGTGATGTTGGACGGAATTGGGGATGGGGGGAGTGGACGGGGGCGGTGTTGGATTGGTTTGGGGACGGAGGGGGAGCGGACGGGGGCGATGTTAGATGGGATTGTGGACGGGGTGGAGCGGACGGGGGCGATGTTGGATGGGATTGGGGACGGGGGTGAGTGGATGGGGGTGGTGTTGGATGGGTTTGGGGACAGAGGTGTAGCGGACAGGGGCAATGTTGGATGTGATTGGGGACTGTGGGGGAATGGACGGGGGGGTGATGTTGGATGGAATTGGGGATGGGGGGAGTGGACGGGGGCGGTGTTGGATTGGTTTGGGGACGGAGGGGGAGCGGACGGGGGCGATGTTAGATGGGATTGTGGACGGGGTGGAGCGGACGGGGGCGATGTTGGATGGGATTGGGGACGGGAGTGAGCGGACAGGGGCGGTGTTGGATGGGTTTGGGGATGGCGGGTGAGCGGATGGGGGCGTGTTAGATGGGTTTGGGGATGGGGGTGAGCGGACGGGGGTGAGCAGACGGGGATGGTGTTGAATTGGTTTGGGGACTGAGGGGGAGCGGATGGGGGCAGTGTTGGATGGGTTTGCGGACGGGGGTGAGCAGATGGGGGCGGTGTTGGATGGGTTTGGGGATGGGGGTGAGCGGATGGGGGCAGTGTTGGATGGATTTGGGGATGGGGGGTGGTGGACGGGGATGGTGTCGGATGGGTTTGGGGACGGGGGAGTGGAGAGCGCACGGGTTCAGTGTTGGATGTTTGGGGACGGAGGGGGAGCGGATGGGGGTGCTGTTGGATGGGTTTGGGGTGCGGGTGGGGAGCCCACCGATCTCGTTTGGATAATTGAGGTTCCTCTGTATTAGCTTTCGGAGCGCTGTTCCTTCATCAGGTAACTGTGAAAACTAATGCTTCCAAATAAACCTGTTGGTATTGTGTGACATTTAATTTTATATATGGGATAAAACCTGGGCAATTCAGGAAAAATCCTAATGTTGTAACTGGACTGGAGTAGCTTGGCTAGATGCATGGCCAGTTCTGGAGCATATCTTCAATCCTAACCATGGGACATTGTCAGCACCTACAGATTTTGATATATCCGGTATCTTTGGTCATTTCTTGTTATAATATAGAGTGGATACAATTGTCTGGAAGCTGGCACCTGTGATGCTGGGGACTTTAGGAGACAAGACTGATAAGATGTATCCAAATACATCAACTTGTCCTTTGTCTTGAGAAAATAATCATTGACGAGTGGGGCAGTTACGGAAGCTCCTACTCTGGTGAGTTGTTTAATTGCCCACAACCATTCATGGCTGGAAGTGGCAGAACTATGGAGCTTAGATCTGATCTGCTTGCTGCATAATCAGTGAGCTAGGTCTATTACATTCTGCTGGAACTGATTAACATGCAAGTAATCGTGTGTTGTAGCTTCATCAGATTGATACCTTATTTTTAGGTATGCTAAGTGTTGGTCTTGGCATGCTTTCCTGCATTGAGGGAGGAGAAATTGAGGACTGCAGATGCTGGAGATCAGAGTCAAATAGTGTGGTGCTGGAAAAGTACAGCAGGTCAGGCAGCATCCAAGGAGCAGGAGAAGCCATGTTTCGGGCATAAGCCCTTCATCAGAATGCATTCTTCATTGAACCAAGCTTGATTTCCCCATTTGGTGGGATCTGTTGAGCTGTGGGGTTACTGATTGTGTTGGAACACAATTCTATTGCTTCTGATGGTCCACAGCCAACCATGGATATTCAGTTTTGTGCTGCTCAGTTCTTACAAAATCTAGAGTCAAGATTAGAGTAGTTCTGAAAAAACACACCAGGTCAGGCAGCATCTGAGGAGCAGGAAAATCAATGTTTCGGGCAGTAACTCTTCCTCTGGAAGAGCTCCTGCCCTAAACATCGATTTTCCTGCTCCTCAGATGCTGCTAGACCTGCTGTGTTTTTCCAGCACCACTCTAATCTTGACTCTGATCTCCAGCATCTGCAGTCCTCACTTTTGCGTCTTACAAAATCTATCCCATTCAGCAAGGTGACAGTCTCCTGAACATAACAGATGGAATCCTCAATGAGAAGGCAGGGCTTGAGTTCCACAAGGCTGTGTAGTACTTAAACCTACGAACAGGTGCATCTGCTACAGGTAAATTGGTGAAGACAGCTCGTATACATTTTTTGCTCTTATGGGAGATTTAAGAATCTACCACATATCCGTGGATCTGGAGTCACATGAAGGTCAGATGGTAGAGGGGATGACAGATTTTCCTTCACTCAAAAGCACTCGTGAAGCTATGCTTTTTTTCATTCATGGGATGTGAACATTACTGGCTCGGCCAACATTTATTGCCCCTGCTGAATTGCTCTTGAGAAGGTGGTGGTGACCAGACTTTTGCTGTCCAGTGGTGTAGATAGACCAAAATGCTGTTCGGGAGTTATTTCCAGGACTTCCATTTAGCATTGTGAAACACTGAGATATTTTCATGTTAGAATGGCGGGTGGTGTTTTCATGCCTTTGCTGCCCTTGACCTTCGAGATGGCACGTGCCATGGGATGGTCAGGTGCTGTCTCAGGGGATTTGGTAACGTTCTGCAGTACATCTGGTAGCTGGCACACATTATGACTATTTTGCATGAGTGGTGGAAGGAGTGAATGTTTGTGGATGCAATGCCAATCAAGTTGGCTGCTTTGTCCTGGATGGTTCCAATCAACAAAGTTTTATGGTCATTGTTAGATTAACTTATAAATTCAAGATTTAGTAATTGAATACAAAATTTGCCACCACTGACTAACTAATTCAGAGACACTACATCAGCTCCTTCGCCCTAAAAGTCCTTAAAGTATATGGAGTTGAACATTGAGCCAAATGCTGCCGGCCATAGATTGTCATGGCGACGACTTGCCCCTTTCATTCCAACCCAAACACCATTGTTACCTCCCTCACTGATCCAGACCTTGGCAAACCACCCAAACATCTGGACCAACAATACTCATCACTTCTTGGCATTCATTACTTTCTCAACTTAGCCACTTCTCTGTCCTGGCCCTGTGTCTTCCCATTCAAATTAGCTTAGCCTAATCTACCTTAATTACTGACCTATAGACCTTCTTCAGACATTGCAGTGGATGTCCCTTCAATTTCTCTTTGCCAGCGAGCTGCCTGATGCTCGCTCTTAGGTGTTCGCAATCTGCTGCTTGATGAGGTTAGATAACAGCTTCATCTTATGCCTATCTATTCAGGCATTATGACTTTGCTCACTGCCCTTTGTATGTCCCAGAATTGTGTGAAATAAAATATTAGCCTGTCACTTATTGAATGACTAAAGGTTTTCTAAGAAATTGACAATTACTTGTTGTGCCTCCAGCATAACAGAGGCAGAACAAAATTGAAACTCTGTATAGGTTCAAAGATATTATAAAGTGATAAAGTGACATTTTTACTGGGTTCTAAGTAGTGAGATGATAACATCATTGCGGAAGTGATCTTGTTTATCACAACATTTTAGAAAATCAATGAAACAAGAAAATAGAAATAAGACAACAATGTTGCAATATTTCATGCTATTGTCTGCCACTGCTTGAATACTAATGCAACATCGCAACATCCAAGATGTTTCTAGACCAGACAACTTCTCAGTATCACTTTACCACTCTTTCAACTTAAAGGATTTCTTGTTCGGGGTCACTACGATGTTGTACCAAAGAGGTTAAGATTTCTGCACACTATTGTTCAGCTTCAGCATTATAATTTCATTCTTATTGCACTTCATTTATCCAATATCGCATATGGAAACTTCATACATTTATCTCACACTCAACATTATAAGGTCAACAGACCAAACATCATTGGAGTCCTGGAGACATCTTTGTCAAACTTGAAAGCAATTTAATGACAATAAAAATGGTTTTGGATCCATTTATGTTGCAAGGAAGTGATTACCGCAGTGACTTTTAACCTATGCTGTTTCAAAGGGATGAGTTTAGAATGATGAATAATGTTTGATCATCCTCATTAAGTGTTATCTTCAAGCTTTCCAAAATACGACATGAGAAACTTGGCTTAGTGCCAAATGGACTTTAACGTTCATAAACTTTCATGAACCTTTAAAAAAATAGTCATTTAGTCCAATAAATGCAGCATTAAAGATTTCGAACCTGACCACTGTTAAATGGACAAGGACATAGTCATACTCTTAACAATTCTGCTTATGCTTTTAAAAGAATTTTCATCCAAAGGATAAGAGTAATATTGTTCAAATAATAATTATTCTACATGCGAATAGCTTCTTGGTTATCTAATACATTTTAATATAAAGAATGATTCTAAAACAGAAGTCAACAAAATATATTTCTTGCCAAACTGAAATTTAAAATTCATTGGTTCCTCTGTAAATTATCTAAATGAATTTTCAACAGAGAATTTGTTGTGATTGCTGAATGGGGTGTTTATTGTTCTCTTGTGGGATGTAGGCACTGATGACTTGACCAGTAACCACTTCCCATCCCTGTTTGCCCTTGAGGTGGTGGTGGTTTGGAAGGTGCTGTTTGGGGACCCTTGGTGAATTTCTTCAGTGCATCATGTAGATGGCACAACCTACTGCTACAAAGCATCGGTTGTGGAAAGAGTTGACTGATGTGGTAATAATTATATTTGTCCTGCATTTGTGTACAGGACATAACTAGGCAGTTTTCCACATTGTCGAGTAGAAGTCAGTGTTGTAGCTGTACTGGAATAACTTGCTAGGTTTAGCATGTTTTGGAGCATAGGTCTACAGAACAAATGCTGAATTATTGTCAGGACTCATAGCATTTGCAATATCTACTGCCTCCAACCATTTCTTCATATCATGTAGAGTGAATCGAATTGCTGAAGATTGTCATCTGTGATATTGGTGACCTCTGGATGAGGCCAAGTTGGATCATACATTTGGCACTTCTGGCTGAAGAATGTTGCAAATGCTTCAGATTTATCTTTTGAAATTTACAAATTATTTTTCTCAATAATGAAGATGCTGTTGCAAAGAAAATGCAACAAACTTAGATATAGTTAGTCTTATCAGCAGGATCACCAGAGAAACTGAGCAAGCGATTGTTTGAAATAAAGTAACATTCCATATAACAATTCTAGGTGTTGACAAGGGCAGGTATAGAATTGAGGTCTTCCCTTTCAATGATTAATTCACCCTTGTCCATTTTCTTGGAGGATTTGAATCCTGGCCCACTTATATTTTCATGAGCTTCAGTCACACCATAATATATCAAGCAATGTAGCTGATGGGGGAGTTCAACAAATCAGTGCTGGGAGGTTAATTAGCAACAAGAGACAGTACAAACAAATCCATTCCAATTCTGAACTGGTGTCCTCACAGTTTCCTTATCTAGATTCAGAGTGGCAAATCTAGTTTAATTTCTAATCTCTAATTAAAACAGTAGATTTGATGGTCATGTTCTTGTGCTGTGTTAGCTGATTAGCAACTAATTCAGAACAGATAAGGATTAAACTTAATCTCTGTGGCTCAACTACTCACTGGAAAATTTTGAATGTGGCGGATGAAAGTGGCCAATGTGTCCACAGTTGTTAGAATTGTTAGTGATCAAATTTATAGGAATAGCACCAGACCAGTAACTCCTCAAGGCTGTTCTGTCATTCAGTCAGAAAATGGTTAATTCACAGTGTAACTCCTTTTGTCTGTTATATTTCATATTCTTTGGCAATCTTATCCAACATTTAGTTTCTTTTTTTAACAAAAAGACAGAAGGGCAAAAGAGGAAAACCAAGGAATTACAGACCAGTTAGCCTAATATCTGTGGTTGGAAGTTATTTTCTATAATCAAGGATAGCGTAACTGAGAACATTGAACATTTTCAGTTAATTAGGGAGAGTGAGTTTGGATTCATGTCAGTTGGTCATGCCTGACAAACCTCAGTGAACCTTTTGAAGAATTGACTAAGGCGATCAGAAACGCACAGGATTGAGGGCAAATTATTGGCATGGCTGGGAAACTGGTTGAGTAGCAGGCAACTAAAAGTAGGTAAGTACTCAAATTGGCAGGATGTCACTGGTGGTGCCAAAGGATCTGTGTTAGAGCCTCAATTATTTACATTATTTATTAATAACTTGAATAATGGTATAGAAAGTCATATGTCCAAATTTGCAAAATTTGCCTAACAAAAGTTAGATAGAGTCGACAATAACATAAAATTACAAATGAGTATTGACAGGTTAAGTGATTGGGCAAGACAGTGGTAGATGGATTTCAATTTTTATCAAGTGGGAAATTATTCATTTTGGACCAAAAAAGCATAGATCAGGATACTTTCTAAATAGTATGAAGTTAAATGGATGTCCAAAGAGATGAGGGGGCTCAGTTTAAACTGATACAAACAGGTGCAGAAAATGATCAAGAAACCTAATGGAATGCTCGTCTTTTATCTCCAAAAGACTGGAGTTCAAGGATGCAGTAGTTATGTAACAGTTATCCAAAACTCTGATTCAACCTCACTTGGAGTAGAGTGAGCAGATCTGGGTACCACACCTTAGGAAGGATATATTGGCCTTGTAAACATTATAAAGTAAGTTTACAAGAATCATCCATGAACTGCAAGGACTATGTTGAGAAGAGAGATTATATAAATTAGACCTGTTTTCTCCAGAATTTAGGCAGTTAAGGAATGATCTGATCAAAGTCTTCACAGGAGATATTAACAGGAAAAAGACACTGTAGATAAAGATATTCTATTTCCACTGGTTGGAGATTCTAGAACTAGGGGGCATAATCTGAGAATTAGGGCCAGACCATTCAGCAGAGGTGTTATGAAGCACTTCTGCACACAAAGGTGGTAAGATTTCAAAACTCTCTTCCACTTAAAACATTGGATGCTGGATCTGTTGTTAATTTTAAATCAAGATGGACAGATTTTTGTAAAAAAGGGTTTTAAGGGAAATGACCCTAATGTAAGTATATGGAATAAAAACTGAATGCTGGAAATCAGAACAAAAACAGAAACTGCTGGAAAGGAAAGCAGGTCTGGCAACATCTGTGGAGAGTAATCAGAGTTAATGTTTCCAGTTGAGTGACCCTTCCTCAGAAAGGATATATGGAGATGGCCACAGATGAATTATAATTTCATTGAATAGTGGAAGAGGCTTGAGGGGTTGAATGGCTTACTCTTGTTCATATGTTTCTTCAGCTACAATATCTCCGCATGTGGTAGACATTATAGAAACCAGAATGCCAATGTGATAAACAAGTATGACAAAGGCAATTGTTAAAAAGATATTATTACCTCTTGGTGATTGTTGCATGCTCTGCATTTCTGATTACTCACACTTGCTGCAGTTAATTATGCACAATTTGTTTGGTTTCGTTTGATCCAAATACTGTAGGTTTGTTCTGCTGGTGAGCTACATGGTCGAGAATGTACAGTTGAGACCATCACTTTTTTATTTTAGTTTTCTTATTTTTGCTTTGCAATTGTGAATTGCGATTGAGAATTGAAATTTGCACTTTGAACAGCAGCTTGTTTTTTAAAAAAAGAGCAAAGAATGAAAGACTGATGTTTGCAGTTGGAAACTGGCCTGGAAAGATAATGCATTTTAATTGCTGCTGTAAGGACACTGTATATAATTTAACACAAGTTGTTATGCTTAGGTATTGGCAGCCAACTGGATGGTGAATTGGGCAATCAGAGAAGGACTGGGACTGACCAACCAATCACAGGGAATATTGTAAAAAAAATACACTGAAGATTGAACTGGCTCTTACTGGATTTTGGGCGGGAGATGGTTTTGCTTTGAAAAATATTTTTGATTTTGCTTTTTCTAGTTGTTCTCCAGTTATTGACTTGGTTGAAAGTTCTGTGAAAAGAACCCCAGTCTGTAAGCAATAAGTAAAAGGAGGTTTGTGGAAGCTATTTGTATTAACTGGAGATTTTGGAATTTAAGCACAATGTAAATATTTTATGTACCTGTAGTACCACCCATTGTTAAAGGATTTCAGGAAGGCCTGGAGTTCATCATTGAAACAGTTATTGGACTGGCAACTTACAATTCTTTTATTTTTCTCTTTTTACTTTTATCCCTTAATTATGGCTGTCTGTTGCTGTGAGTCGGGGTTTATATTTGAGGAATATAGAGCTTAGATGGTAGAGGTTAATCAATTATCTTGTAGTATTCCTGTGTTCTGCTGAAATTACAATCTTAATAATAAATTGTTCATTTGTGTTTAAATTGTTACCTTGATGTCCAAGATCAGTTGTTTGTAAAGTCTGGTTTGGAACAAATCAGCAACTCTTAGAGTAATTGAATGTTCTGAATTCACAATATTGCAAATCTAGTGATAGTGACTGTTTTGATTTGGCTTGATGTACACACATGAGGCAACATTGAGAAGCTGACCACTGTACAAGCATGTCATAATCACATCATAATATTGGGCTGTTAGGTTGACCCCTCAAAATAGATATGTGTGAAATGTTCCAAGGTTGCTGTGCTACATGGATGTTATGTTTTTACTGGAAATGGTCAGATCAGTGGCAGGTTATAATGAAGGAGAGAACAAGGAAATTCTCAATTTAGCTCACAATCTTGTAAAATGGAACATTTTCCATCCTTCTGGCTCCTGACTACAGATGAAGAACCAGACACAGGAGCTGGAAGTTGGAAATGAGTTTAATTGCAGCTTTTGATTATAAGAGACGATTCCACAATCTGATGCTCACAGTGGGGAGTGCCACTCACAGCACGAACAGCTCAGGAAATCGCAGACTTACAGGCAACAATTTTACATCTGCTGGGAGTATCAGATTATGCATTTACATCTGTAGATTTAAAACTCATTGTCAAATCTCCAAAAACACCACTAAGGGAGCAGTTCACTTACCACAAATGTGAATAAGCTGATTTGGTTTCACGCTTGTTGGAAGCAAGCAGAATAATTGCTGTATTCTGGTGTTGGTTTAGGACTTGAGCATATTTGATGCACCAGGCAAACTATTTCATTCCAGAAACACACCCACACCAAATGGAAAATGATACTCTCTATTTTCCTGTTAATTTGAGATACAGATTTATTGCTAAACTTCATGATAATAGATGCTTGTTAAAATTAAAATAAGTTTATCAATAAAAATATTAAGAAGGTTAGAAGTGGAAGCAGGTCCTGATAGCAACTGCCCTTGATCATATCAAAGATGTTTTCCAAAAAAACAATGCACTGTTTGTGTTGGACAAGTTTGAAATGATAACCAGCTGGCTACAGAAAAACAAGATCAGAGAAGTTAAACGTATTTACTCAGATTGATTGAAATTGGAAAGTGGTATTTCAAGGTTCAGTGCTAGGACCGTTGTTGTTAATCATTTACGTAAATGATTTGGATTTCAGAATTGGAATTATAATATCAAAATTTGAACCCAATATCAAATTGGAAAATATAATTAATAATGCTGATGAAGACGTCAACAAAATACAAGAAGCTGTTAACATGTAAAATGGAAGAGAAAGCAGCAAATGGATTTTAATACAGTTAAATGTCAGATGGTTTATTTTGGCCTATCCCTCGGCGTTGAGCATGTCTGGTTAAATGAGTGGACAATAGGACAAGGAAGAGGGAGGAAGAGGAGAGGCTAATGAGTTCTCAGCAGGAGTTATATTTACAGTGGGTCCTTATTGGAAGAACATCTAATGGAGAGCAGCACTGAAGCACTGTGATGCCTTGAAAACCCCTTTACAAACTAGCGTCCAGGGACATCATGGTAGTAGTTGAAGCTCCCATGACTGCAGCTGAGGTGGTATGACAGCAGTCCAGGCTTTCATTACAGCAGTCAGACATCAGGTGGATGCTACTTGAGCTGACATATAAGCTGAGACATTAGCCATCAGACATTGCATCAACGTTGGCTCCATAGGTGTGTTGATAGAGCAGGTCATTTGTAATATGTTGGGAATAATGGGTTATAAGCTCCTCACAAAGAGTTTCATCAAGATGATGCAGGACTCCATGTTTCCTGACATGAAATGCAGGTTTTGGCAGAGGTCCCAAGGCACTATTCGTTTAGGTATGCCCCCCCTATTAGGCTTGTCTGTAGCCTGGTGAGTTGCTATGGAGGTCGGAATTACTGCTTGTTGTGTGTGTGTGTAGGACATCATTCACCTCTTCCTGATCAGCCACTTGCACTTGAGGAATAGCATTTCCAGTTGGGCATGTGTGCCTGTCGTTGCGACAATGCATATGGTAATTTGCTTCCACCATCTATAATCATAGCGAGCAGAACAGTTCGCACGAAGGGTCCCTGGACTCAAAACATTAACTCTGTTTCTTTCTCTATGGATGATGCCAGACGTCCTAAGTTTCTCAGACACTTACTGTTTTAGTTTTAGACTTCCAGCATCCACAATTCTTTGTTTTAAATTATTGTATTACTTTTACATCTGTCATTGCTGTGACACTTTTATAACTCTTACTGTTTTTGCAAATCAGGCAAAGAGTTGTGAATGTTGGAGATGTGAAACAAATATAGAAATTGTTGGAGAAGCTCAGCAGGTCTGGCAGCATCTGTGGGAAGAAAGCAAAGTTAACATTTCAGATACAGTGACTCTCTATCAGAGAGATCAGAAGATTTTTTGCTTTTGGTACATGACCTATGTGTTTGAATCTGGGCATCTTTAATTGTCACTAGGTTGTAGCCCAAAGGTTATTTGAAATCACAAGCTTTCGGAGAACTGACACTTCATCAAGTGATTTCAAATAAACCTGTTTCAAATAAATCTGGTGTCATGGGACTTCTGAACATGTCCACCTCAGTCCAACATCGGCACCTCCATATCATTTTCAAATTGTAACACTTTCTTGTTCAACTTCAGGTCCATCTGGCCAGGCCTGTCTTGCCTGTATCTAGATCTTGGTCATGATCAGCAATAGCTTTACCCATTGTGTTTCCACATCCATAAACTATTAGATCATCCACTGTAACTTCCATTCCAGGAATATCACTGAGGATCTCATGTTGCCTGCATTGATATTCTTCTGAAGCAATAGAAATCCCAAACTGCATGCAAAGACATTGTACATCCCAACATGTGAATTCAATGGAATTAAAATGTACTGCTTTCATCCAACTTTGCTTGCTAGCAATCATCCTTTGAGTATTGGGTGATGAAGATTTTTGCCTTTTCAATTTGTGGCAAATTTCCTTAGACAGGGCAGTGCGATCACTTTGGAGCTTTCGTTAGATAGCCATAGAGTCATAGAGTCACAGAAATGTACAGCATAGAAACAGACCCTTCGGTCCAACCCATCCATGCCGACCAGATGTCCCAACCCAATCTAGTCCCACCTGTCAGCACCCGGCCCATATCCCTCCAAACCCTTCCTATTCATATACCCATCCAAATGCCTCTTAAATATTGCAATTGTACCAGCCTCCACCACATCCTCTGGAAGCTCATTCCATACATGTACCACCCTCTACGTGAAAAGGTTGCCCTTAGGTCTCTTTTATATCTTTCCCCTGTCACTGTAAACCTATACCCTCTAGTTCTGGACTCCCCAACCCCAGGGAAAAGGCTTTGTCTATTTATCCTATCCATGCCCCTCATAATTTTGTAAACATCTATAAGGTCACCCCTCAGCCTCCGATGCTCCAGGGAAAACAGCCCCAGCCTGTTAGCCTCTCCCTGTAGCTCAGATCCTCCAACCCTGGCAACATCCTTGTAAATCTTTTCTGAACCCTTTCAAGTTTCACAACATCTTTCCGATAGGAAGGAGACCAGAATTGCACGCAGTATTCCAACAGTGGCCTAACCTGTACAGCTGCAACATGACCTCCCAACTCCTCTATTCAATACTCTGACCAATAAAGGAAAGCATACCAAACGCCTTCTTCGCTATCCTATCTATCTGCAACTCCACTTTCAAGGAGCTATAAACCTGCACTCCAAGGTCTCTTTGTTCAGCAACACTCCCTAGGACCTTACCATTAAGTGTATAAGTCCTGCTAAGATTTGCTTTCCCAAAATGCAGCACCTCGCATTTATCTGAATTAAACTCCATCTGCCATTTCTCAGCCCATTGGCCCATCTGGTCAAGATCCTGTTGTAATCTGGGGTAACCATCTTCACTGTCCACTACGCCTCCAATTTTGGTGTCATCTGCAAACTTACTAACAGTACCTCTTATGCTCGCATCCAAATCATTTATGTAAATGACAAAAAGTAGAGGGCCCAGCACCGATCCTTGTGGCACTCCACTGATCACAGGCCTCCAATCTGAAAAGCAACCCTCCACCACCACCCTCTGTCTTCTACCTTTGAGCCAGTTCTGTATCCAAATGGCTAGTTCTCCCTGTATTCCATGAGATCTAAGCTTGCTAATCAGTCTCCCATGGGGAACCTTGTCAAACGCTTTACTGAAGTCCAAATAGATCACATCTATTGCTCTGCCCTTATCAATCCTCATTGTTACTTCTTCAAAAAACTCAATCAAGTTTGTGAGACATGATTTCCCACGCACAAGGCCATGTTGACTATCCCGAATCAGTCCTTGCCTTTCCAAATACATGTACATCCTGTCCCTCAGGATTCCCTTCCAACAACGTGCCCACCACCGAGGTCAGGCTCACCGGTCTATAGTTCCCTGGCTTGTCTTTACCACCCTTCTTAAACAGTGGTACCATGTTTGCCAACCTCCAGTCTTCCAGCACCTCACCTGTGACTATTGATGATACAAATATCTCAGCAAGAGGCCCAGCAATCATTTCTCTAGCTTCCCACAGAGTTCTCGGGTACACCTGATCAGGTCCTGGGGATTTATCCACTTTTAACCGTTTCAAGACATCCAGCACTTCCTCCTCTTTAATCTGGACATTTTGCAAGATGTCACCATCTATTTCCCAACAGTCTATATCTTCCATATCCTTTTCCACAGTAAACACTGATGCAAAATATTCATTTAGTATCTCCCCCATTTTCTGTGGCTCCACACAAAGGCCGCCTTGCTGATCTTTGAGGTGCCCTATTCTCTCCCTAGTTACCCTTTTGTCCTAAATATATTTGTAATAACCCTTTGGATTCTCCTTAATTCTATTTGCCAAAGCTATCTCATGTCCCCGTTTTGCCCTCCTAATTTTCCTCTTAAGTATACTCGTACTTTTTTATACTCTTCTAAGGATTCACTCGATCTATCCTGTCTAGACCTGACATATGCTTCCTTCTTTTTCTTAACCAAACCCTCAATTTCTTTAGTCATCCAGCATTCCCTATACCTACCAGCCTTCCCTTTCACCCTGACAGGAATATACTTTCTTTGGATTCTTGTTATCTCATTTCTGAAGGCTTCCCATTTTCCAGCCGTCCCTTTACCTGCGAACATCTGCCTCCAATCAGCTTTCAAAAGTTCTTGCCTAATACTGTCAAAATTGGCCTTTCTCCAATTAAGAACTTCAACTTTTAGATCTGGTGTATCCTTTTCCATCACTATTTTAAAATGAATAGAATTATGGTCGCTGGCCCCAAAGTGCTCCCCCACTGACGCCTCAGTCACCTTCCCTGCCTTATTTCCCAAGAGTAAGTCAAGTTTTGCCCCTTCTCTAGTAGGTACATCCATAAACTGAATCAGAAAATTGTCTTGTACACACTTAAGAAATTCCTCTCCATCTAAACCTTTAACACTATGGCAGTCCCAGTCGATGTTTGGAAAGTTAAAATCCCCTACCATAACTACCCTATTATTCTTACAGATAGCTGAGATCTCCTTACAAGTTTGTTCTCAATTTCCCTCTGGCTATTGGGGGGTCTATAATACAATCCCAATATGGTGATCATCCCTTTCTTATTTCTCAGTTCCACACAAATATCTTCCCTGGATGTATTTTCAGGAATATCCTCCCTCAGCACAGCTGGAATGCCACCCCCCCTCCTCTCTTGCCTCCCTTTCTATCCTTCCTGTAGCATTTGTATCCTGGAATATTAAGCTGCCAGTCCTGCCCATCCCTGAGTCATGTTTCCGTAGTTGCTATGATATCCCAGTGCCATGCTCCTAACCATTCCCTGAGTTCATTTGCGTTCCCTGTTAGTCCCCTTGCATTGAAATAAATGCAGTTTATTAGTCCTACCTTGTCCCTGACTGTTTGACTCACTTCTGTTCTCAGCTGTACCTGTCTCAGATTGATCTCTTTCCTCACTATCTCCCTGGGTACCAACCCCCACCCCCCCACCCCACCTTACTAGTTTAAATCCTCCCAAGCAGATTTCTAGCAAATGTCCCTGCCAGTATATTATTCCCCTTCCAATTTAGGGGCAATCCGTCCTTCTTGTACAGGTCACTTCTACCCCAAAAGAGATTCCAATGATCCAAAATTGTGAATCCTTCTCCCATCATTCTCTGAGGAGAATGCCAGCACCTCAGCCATGCATTCCTCTGCTCTATCCTCCTATTCCTGCCCTCACTAACTTGTAGCACTGGGAGTGATCCAGATATTACTACCCTTGAGGATCTCCTTTTTAAATTTCTGCCTAACTCTCTGTAATCTCCCTTCAGAGTCTCAACCTTTTCCCTTCCAATGTCGTTGGTTCTAATGTAGACAATGACATCCTGCTGGCCCCTCTCCCCTGTGAGAACATTCTGCACCCTCTCTGAGACATCCTTGATCCTAGCACCAGGGAAACAACACACCATTCTGCCCTTCTCTGCTGGCTACAGAGACTTCTGTCTGTACCTCTGACTACAGAATCCCCTAACATAATTGATCTCTTGGAAGTCGACGTAGCCCTCGTTGCATTAGAGCCAGTCTCAATACCAGAAACTTGGCTGTTTGTGCTACGTTCCCCTGAGAATCCATCACCCCCTACATTTTCCAAAACAGCATACCTGTTTGAAATGGGTATATCCACAAAAGACTCTTGCCCTAGGTGCTGACCTCTCTAACCCTTCCTGGAGTTAACCTATCTATGTGACTGTATCTGAGACTTCCCCCCTTCCTATAACTGCCATCCATCGCATACTGTTGCTGTTGCAAATTCCTCATCGCTTCTATCTGTCTGTCCAACCAATCCACTCAATCTGATAAGATTCGCATTTATGGCAGATATAATCCACAGTAACCCCTAAACTCTCTTTAAACTCCCACATCTGACAAGAAATACAGATCACTGCAAAGACCATTTTTGCTCCTTCACAATCTACAGACCCAGAAAATAACACCGTCTTATTCCTCTACAAACACTGCCCCTGGTTAAATGAATAACTATGGCTTATATTTTAAGTTTAATCAAGAGACTTATCTCCAAAAACATATAATCAATAAAGAATCCACTATACTCACTACTGCAGCCTTTCTCTTGGACAGACTTAAAACAACAATTAACTTATCTGATTCTTGCTGTGAACTTCACCCAACAGTTCCTCCAAGATTAGTTGTGAATTTCACTGTTTGTTAATTTTCCCAGATGCACTCCGATGTCCAGCGATATACGCATTCAAACAGCAAAGGCCGTAACTGTGCAGTCTCGCTCTCTCTTTCTCTCTCCTGCACTGTCCTCACCATGTGCTTCCTTTGTCTGCTCTTTTCCCGCTTAAACTGCTGTTGTTTTGACTTTTTGTTTCCAAAGTTCCAAAACAATGCAACAGCATATAAAACAGTAATTGCTGCTCTTGGGATTCGAGGAAATCACTTCCAACACCTAAAATACCTCAAAAAAAAAGGAGCAGCTCTTACAGCCAGAAATTTTTCCCATCCTCCATCTTGGATTACCCAGAATCGCTTTTGGATTGATTCATACTCTCAGCTTTCCACGTTCTTCTACTGCTCCCATGCTTCTAATCCGTTCTGTAGGTATTCCCTACATTTCCACTTCTATATTGACTTTCTGGCTCAACTTGACGGCAACTGGAACTTTCCTTGGCAGATGCTGAATTGCTCTTACAATATCATTCATTTGGAGATAACATTCTCCTGGAAGACATCCTACCCCTGTGAATGTATCTTTGTTCTCTTCTAAGATGCATTCCACTGTCAATGGCTTTTCGTGCTGCAGCATGTTGCAAAGCTCTATTGACATGTTAAGAGTTACCAGCTCAAGCTATAGACTTACCCAGGGTGAGATGGGTGGCGTTTGCTTGCCAACTGTCATCTTGAACTCCATATCCTTGTTCACGTTATTGCAATAGACTTGCAAAGGAATCTGTCGTGTCAGCATGAACATGGTGCCATTATGCAGCCTTAACCTTACTTTGGAGGGCTTCATTTTTAAATCATAATGTTGAGTCACTTTACACACGTCTGTGAAAATCATGGTGTTCCATGACATGAAGGTGTCTATCTGATGTTTTATATTGATCTAATGTTCTCCTTCTGCAGCCTTCATTCTAATAGTCACACACCATGTCTCACTTATCAACCTGACTGAACCAACCTGCTGTTTGATGCAAATCTTCAGCTGATATCTCACCAGTGGTCACCCCTACCTTCCTGTTGTGCTTTTTAGTTATATACTTGTGTTTCAAATGATTCGATTTATCACACAAAGAACACTGCTTTCTCAATGCTGGACATGCCTTCTGCTCGTTTGCATGAATATTCTGCAAGATTTGCCTTTGGTTATGATAGTTCTTTCCAGTGTGCCTGGAGTATCTGTCAGTATAATCCAAGACCAGGTCTGTTCCTTCACATGTTTGGTATTTCTGCACAGGTGAATTGCTTTCCTGAGTTCAAGTTTGTCTTCTGTCAGGAGGTGTGATTTCACTTTGTATCCATTACTCCTAATTAAAACTTGCATCTTATTAACACATGATTGATTAAGCAAAAACACAGGTTTCTGCAAGCTGAGATAATAATGTTACATATCGAGCAATGGCATCTATATCACTTTGTATTGAATATATCGTGCTGTACGTTGGAAAGTGACTCATCAGAATCTTTAGCTGATATCTCTCCAGTGGTCATCCCTACTTTATTCTGCCATTGTTCAAGAAAGAATGGGCGGCACAGTGGCTCGGTGGTTAGCACTGCTGCCTCACAGCACCAGGGAATCAGGTGTGTTTCCAGCTTTGTGAAGTTGGCACATTCTCCCTGTATCTGTGTGGGTTTACTCCATGTGCTCTGGTTTCCTCGCATAATCCAAAGATGTGCACATTAGGTGAATTGGTCATACTAAATCATCCCATAGTGTCCAGGGACGCATTAGTTAGGGGGAATGGGTCTGGGTGGGTTACTCTTTGAGGGTCAGTGTGGACCTATTGGACCAAATGGCCTGTTTTCACAGTGCAGGGTTTCTATTGTTTACACTTGACATTCATTTAGGATTCAAAACATGCCTTCAAAGCATTTTCTTCCTGCTCATCAGAAAAAAAAACAAATTTTGAAAGTCTCTTCTCAACAGTGATATTAGTATAGCAACTTTTATTTGTTCTGGTTTGTTCAACAAGCCAGTTACTGTTGAATTATTCTGCCATTGTTCACAAAAGAATTAATAGTTTTGTTTCATTTGCCCAATCTTTTCAACAACAGCCAGTAGGGGAAAAGCCACAATTATTTCTGTAATGTTCTTTATTGTTTCTTTTTTCTGTGGTAGCATATTGCTCTACAACTACACTTATTGTTTCAGCCTACATTTTCACCTCTTCTGACACCATATTTTCAAAGAATAACCTGTAGTATGATCAACCCAAAAACTTTATTGAAGTGAAGTTTGAGACATTTGCCTCGGGAAGTGTGCCTCTGGGAGGAGGCCACATGATTATGGCAGAGTAGGACAGTCTTTCCACATGATTGTATTTAATCCAAACACTTCCTATTCTCCTTTCATAATTGTGTCCTTTATTTCTACTTGTGAGGAATCCAAAATTAGGTGGAATATATACAAAATAGTTAACAACAATTTTAATGATGAATTCATGAAAAAGATCCTTTATTCAGAGATTACAGTGTGGAATCTGCTGTCAGATGGTGTATCTGAGATAATTGTTGCTAATGATTCAGAGCTTAAATCTTTTATAAAGATTTATCAATTTCTGCAATGGACACCTGGTGAAGAGTGAGGCCAACAGTGCAATTTCAGTCAGCTGAATTCACTATATAGGTCCTTCCTTCTCAACTTTCCCTTTCCCTTAAGGCGTGGTCACCTTGATGTTAAATTCACTCTGTACTTACTGAAAAATAGATTTACAAATTGTTGAAAGATTTTGAAATAATTTGGTAGAAATACTTTCAACTGGAATACATCGCCAAACTCCATTTCCTGAATGTTTAGATTTCTTTATTGCAATAAAGCCATGGAGATTTACAGCACAGCAGGAGGTTACTTAGCTCATTATGGCTGTTCTTTACACTTTGCTAGGCCAAATCAAAATTAATCCCATAGCCCCATGCTCTCGTCAGTCTGTGTTTTCCACTGTTTCAAATATTTATCCAATTTTCTCACAGAAATGCAAGGGTCTTGCCTGAACCATTCCATGTAATAAAGCATTCTATACTACTTATTCACTTTAGCACAGGGGTCTCTATTTTATGAATGTCCAACTTGCTAATATTGATACTTACAAACGTGATCCCACACATGTTTATAAAGTTAAAGACCTGGCACGTGAACAGTTCTTGAATTTACAAACAGCTGCTTTCCATTGTCCAGCATTATGCACTAACTTGCGGACCAGACATTCTAAATTAGTCTAGTCCCATTTGCCAGGACTTGGTCCATATCTCTCTAAACCCTTCCTATTCATATACCCATCCAGATGCCTTTTAAATGTTGTAATTGTACCAGCCTCCACCACTTCTTCGGGCAGCTCATTCCATACACGTATCACCCTTTGATTGAAAAGAATTGCCTCTTACGTTCCTTTTAAATCGTTCTCCTCTCACCTTAAACCAATGCACTCTCGTTCTCCAGGGAAAAGACTTTGTCTATTTACCCTAAACATGCCCCTCATGACTTTATAAACTTCTATAATGTCACCCCTCAGTCTACAATGCTCCAGGGAAAACAGCCCCAGCCTATACAGCTTCTCCCTATAGCTCAAATCCTCCAACCCAGGCAACATCCTTGTAAATGTTTTCTGAACCCCTTCAAGTTTCACTACATTCTTCTGACAGGAGGGAGACCAGAATTGCACACAATATTCCAAAGGTGGCCTTACAAATGTCTTGCATAGCCGCAACATGACTTCCCAACTTCTATACTCAATGCTGTGACCAATAATGGAAAGTATACCAAACGCTTTCTCCACTATCCTATCTACCTGTGGATCTACTTTCAGGGAGCTATGAACCTGCCCTCCGAGGTCTCTTTGTTTGGTAACCTTCCCCAGAATCTTACCATGAAAAACATAATACAATATTTTCTCTTCTCCAGTGAAAATAGTCTCAGTCTATCAAAATTATCGTCAAACTATAGCTTCTCATCTCTGACA
This sequence comes from Chiloscyllium punctatum, assembly GCF_047496795.1. Classification (NCBI taxonomy): domain Eukaryota; kingdom Metazoa; phylum Chordata; class Chondrichthyes; order Orectolobiformes; family Hemiscylliidae; genus Chiloscyllium; species Chiloscyllium punctatum. The sequence continues at coordinate 73,541,830 of NC_092741.1, read as the reverse complement.
TTATGCTGCTTAAGTTTTATTACGTGCTCTAATGTTTCTTCTGTAATAAGATGCACAAAATCTGAAATAAATAACAAAGTCTAATACATTTATAACCCCTCACGAACAATGAGAGATTGCTTCACTGACAAGTAACAATATTTAATATTCAGTCATTATTGTATCCTGTTCTTCTAAATGTGACCTAATCATCAATTTGTATAAATGTATCAACTTTTCTTATACTTGAACTCTATATCCCTGTTTGTCTGGCTTTATCTATCAGGAATTTTCTACTGAGCTGTACACCAGCCTTAGTTTTCTATTCCCCTAAAGTGTTACCTCACACTTCTCCAAATTTGACATCCACTATCTGTCTATCCATCCACAATCGTCTACCAAATTATTTAGTAGTCCCCTTCAATGTTGTGTTACTTTGAAATCATGAGCTTAAAGTGGAAGTACATGTGTTTGGATGCAGATTGAGGGTTAAATTATGAATGTGTCAGAAAGCTGGATCTAACATGCTGACTTCTGCATTTCACTGCAGTGAATTTGGCTGTTTGAGTGCAAACCCCTCGCGAAAGGCAAGCTGCCTATTTCCATGTGCTAATCATTCAATTAAAGTGATATTTGTACAGTATAAAATATTTCATTTCACATTGGGTATATGGGGTTTCTGGGCTTCCTGAAACTTATCAGTGAAACAAAGCAAGTACACAGCAGATATTGAGGGAGTTCAAGCAATCTCTAGCAAAGCTGCCAATAAACATTCTATACCCACAGCTGCTTTGGTACCTACTAACAGGAAAGGGTTGTTCTTGGAAACTTTACTAGGAGGATACTTTGTCCAAATTAGAGGTTTACTCTAGTCGATTGGAATTGGTTTCATGGTGTTTTAGATTGAATCTCAAGTGAGGACCAAGGTGATCAGTAGCAGTATCAATAACAGCATGGACTGCAGCTTGCTTTTCACTGATCTGTAGCTGCACAACAGAGAAGGATGGCTATATGTGGGTTTGAAATGGTTCATACTGTGTATTACATGCTATAATGATACCAAATGGGATTGTGGGCAGAACAGCTTAGACCCTTGGAGGAATAAGTTCTAACATCTGTTCCTTCCCAAAGTCCCTGTAAAAATGTCTATCATAACAATGTAACTTGTGACTCGTTGCTCGCAAGCAATAAACTGTACGTTATTAACTTCAAGTTACTCTTCCAGTTAGACCAGGATGTAAGCTTCCTCTACAACAGCAGTTCATGAGGCCTTATAGATTCTGAAGAAAATTGTGGGTTGCAACCTTCGTCATGGACAGCACCTCATTTATAAATTACCTACTCCTACATGACGGCCAGCAACAGAGAAGAGCCAAAGATTTAGAAACATACAGACATCCTCAACAAAGAATAATCACCAGTGAGTCATAAATGCATCTCAGACCTGGTAAGATACATGCTCCAATAGTTGAATTAGCAATTCTTTGGAGTAGGAAAATGGGGAATTCCAAAGTTGAGCAGTGATCTGTGGGAACAGTCTGAGTTAGAGTTCACTGGTAAGGAAACAGATATTGGAGGTTCCATGAGTAATGCGTAAAATCCCTGTGGGCCAAGGGAAACTTTAAATAGCGTAGTAATCCATGGATAGACCAGCAACTCAGCTTGAGTATTGTTCCCATCATGAGCCATGACTCCATAAACAGAAATAAAGGGCCACCCAACATTAATCTGAGGTCCGGAGCCCAGGACATCCTGAAGCCAGTCATTCAAACACTAACATTGGCTAGATTAAAAGCCTAAGCAGGCCAACTTGCGAATGAGTCTTTATTCAGGCCGCAAAAAAGGTGGAAGTTCCTTCACTAGAGCAGTGATTAAGGTAAAAATAATCAATTTAAACTGCAAGGAGCAGATATCATTCAATAAGACCATGATTAAAATGGACATTGTTTACTAAAGCAGAAAAAAAGGCAGAAATATTTATTTTAACCATAAAAGGCAGGAATCCTCTGTTTCATCTGGGAAAGATGAGGATTCTCTATTTTAGACTCAAGAAGGGAGGAATCTCCATTGTATATGCAAAACACAGAACAATCCTCCAGTACAGCAACAAAGAGGAGCTATTACTGCAAAATAAAAGTAATTTAAGCAGAAATAGTACAAAATAACATTAGGAAGAAATGGCATCAGAAATAATATTGCTAGGGAGATCTATTTCTGTCAGTAGACTAAATAGAACATAGAACCAGATGTCTTGGGGAAAATAATTCTGAAGGTACAGAGTAGCTAAATTACAGACTAAACCAGAAGTTGAACATATGTATACATTTCTGGACACAAATAGAATTATACCTGATAACTTTATTGCTCACCAAGGGGTAAAAGAAGCAACTTGAACGGATAATGAAAACCTTTGACAATTGTTTAGCTTTCAAACTAACAAAATTATTGAAAAAGTACATGTTAATAGAAGAACTCAGCATCAAGGGGAATCCATAGATGATTTCTGAATGATAATTGCAGATTAATGGTGAAATGCAACTTTAGTGAATTTCACATCAGAATTCATAAGAGATAGGTCTGTTATATTAATTGCTGATGAGTCTTTGTCAGATTTACTATACTCCAAAGAAAATCTGACTCAGGGAAAGCAGAGAAAACCATTCAGATGGTGATTGAGGAGAATATCAGCCTTGGTACAGGATGTTTGCAGAGTCCATTCAATTTTTAAGATACAAAATAGTAAAGTAAATACATAAAAAATCAGTATAGTAATTAGAGCAGACATGAGGTACCAAAAATTCTTGTCAGTGCGGTGGAGCAAAGAAGCCTCACAGGTGCAGGTGATGCCCAACTATTAAAAGTGAATGTTTATCTGTCACACACCAGCTTACATTCAGAAAATGTGCAGAAATGGAACATAGTTTCAGAAAAGCAAGAAATCAAATGTCTAACCACATAAAGATATTAATGAGATAGAACAGTCTACAACAGAAGAAACAAGCTAAAGAACTCCTAGGGAAATTGGTCAGAATTTAGAAAACTCATATTTATGTCAATGGTCATCTCATTAGTTTCAAGTTAGACACAGGGCAAGCGTCACTATTTAATGATTAGTGACCCATGGTTAAACAAACACTGTTTATAGCCGACTGCAATATAACTACAGATCCCAGGAAGCATAGAACTTTAAAAAATAAAGGTAAGCTACAAGCAGCCTTCCAATATGCTAAGTAATAGAAAATCTATACATACTTCACCATCAATAATTCTCACTCTTGAGAAGGAAGGCATGTTTTGACATCAATCTTCATCAAATGGCAGAAGGAGTTAAATTGTATAACATTAAGTAACTGTCTGTCATGGAAAAATGTGTGATAGGAACAGCGGGTCAAAAAACAATGGCTCAAAGAACAACCAGTAGAAGAGTTCACACATGTCCCCTAGGCTCATGGTGGAAACCAAACAAAAAGCAGACTCCACTGAAAATAAATATCTTAGCAAAACAAACCTGCTTCATACTGTCAATGAAATAGGACCCTATGACTATGCTCAATACTCAACCAGTCAGAGTCTCTAGAATGCATGGACTGTATAACATTGTACAAAATGAAATTCATACCCACAGCAAGAACAAAGCAAAGAAGTAGAATTCTTGTTAGATGACTCAGAGAAGGCGAGAAGGTTGATAAGGGTAATACACTCTGGCTGCTTCCATTGCTTCCTTGACACAAAGTTCAGTTTGGTTGCACCAATGAATATGTCATTGTTAAATGCAGTAGACAGTCCATTGAATGAGAATTCAACCCATCCACTAGGAACACTCAAACCAACTTATGAAGACCAGTCACCCTGTCAATATGCTTACATTGCCCCCCATCACGTCATGTCCTCATTTTCACCATCATTATCTAACAAACATCACGATATTCTTGTACTGGGCTATAGCATCTATGAGGGTCATACCAAAGACTGCTCCTCACACATGGGTAGACTTAGCCATCAGAAGACAGCGCTACATGTGGGCTTCTCACTGAAAGGAGAGCTATCCCTGAGAAGTTAAAGCACTTTGAGTAGAGACTCCAGTTTTGACTCAATTTTCACCATCATCCTTGTAATGGCTCAATCATACTTCACTGGTACTATTGTGCCAGAGAACATTTTGGTGGGTACCAGTATAGCTCTGTAAGGTCAAAGTTAAGATATATTTAAAATGGACTCTGATGTTTAAATCTAGAATCTGTAACTGGTATGATAATTTCTAATAATAGACCACAGAACTCCTGAGAACAAATTTTCAATCTTTTATTCAAAAATGCATGGGAAGAGAGTTCATTGCAAACTAGCTAGAATGAAAAATCTGCTGAATATAAGAACTTCATCAAGTTCTAACTTTGTCGCTACATAATGATACAATAAACAGACATCTCCAGTCCTCGGTTTGTTCTTTCACCCAGACAAGAGTTGCTTAGGCTGGGACTGTTTGCTTCAACTCTAGCCTGTTTATTCTACCCACTCCTTCTATCTCATAACCAGCTAATACTTTCTGGTTCCCAAGGCCTTTCCTGCTATTCCTGGCCTTTATGGTGTATGAGCTTCATCTGACAATACCTGAACTTTTAATTTTACTGTGAACATAGTATTCCCTATTTAACCCTTGTAGTCTAATTATCAATAAGTGGTAGTGCAGACATGCATGGACTCAATTGACGAGAGCTTATGTTGGTCCATAGCAATTGCCACACTATGCCAAGGAAGACAGTGATATCTTAAATGACCTGTTACCCCAATCTCTCATTCTCAATGTGCATATTTTCAGTCTTTGGAATTGTGGTAATTTTAAGGCCTGTCAGTACAACACAGATTGCTCGCTGCCGTTTAATGATTCTGATTAATGATGCCCCCCAGGATGTTTACATCCTGCTCCAGTTAAGCCGAACTCAGAGTATCCTGGACCTCCCAGAGTGGCCTCTACACTAGCAGCTCTGTGTCTACCTCTGCTCTTACTGACTGTTGAGTGTGAGCGATCAGATGAAATTTCCACTCAAGTGTGAGTATCTGAGCTTAATTTGCAAAAGGACTGAGACAGTGGGCCCTTAGAGAGTGTGACCTTTTTTAAGAAGTCACATTTATCTTCCTGCAGGCGATTGCAAACCTTATTTGAGGATTATAGACATGAATTAGAACAGTCAAAGTATTTAAATTGACCATAAATATGACCATATTTCAGTACTCTTGAAACTGAGCTCACCACTTTATAGATGTGACTGGGAGCTCCCTACTTCCCCATCTCCAATGGGTAGGGAAGTTCACAACTCCACTGACTTCCAATGTTTCCTACTCTGTGCTTGTCAGCTGCAATGTGCTTTAAAGGCCCACACTGGTTCTCTGCCTCTCCTTACAGATCAGTGCTTTCTTTGGAAAAGAGAGAATTAATAGACATATAAGAGAGTGAACTAGCATGTATTTATTCACAGATGGAGTGAATTTGGTGACAATGAGGAAAAGGCATGAAATTGATTAACGATGAGAGTGAGTGGGAGTGGCAGGTCCATAGCGAGTGGTGTGAAGATGTGTAGAGAAGGAGAAGCCTGGATACCAGTGCAATTGAGAGTTTAAAGCAATGTACTGGAGGAAGTTTACTGTCTCCTTGACTTGTCCGACCTGCCTATCTTCTTTTCCACCTATCCACTCCACCCTCTCCTCCTTGACCTATCACCTTCATCCCCTCCCCCACTCACCCATTGTACTCTATGCTACTCTCTCCCCACCCCCACCCTCCTCTAGCTTATCTCTCCATGCTTCAGGCTCACTGCCTTTATTCCTGATGAAGGGCTTTTGCCCGAAACGTCGATTTCGCTGCTCGTTGGATGCTGCCTAAACTGCTGTGCTCTTCCAGCACCACTAATCCTGTATTTGGTTTTCAGCATCTGCAGTCATTGTTTTTACCTACGAAGTTTAACAAGGCCAAGTGATGGGATGAGCTTGACAGAATGTGGATGAATGTGTCAGTGTAATCAGCTTCCTTACCAACTTGGGTCAGTAAAGTCCTTACTACATGAGTGCAGTGACATACTCTTGCTGCTGCTCACTTTCATGGCCTTCAATCATGTCATTTTGATCTCCACTACAGGTAACTATCCTCACAGCCCCGGCAACTCATTCAGTGAACTGGCACTGAACTGAGGCAGAACCTTTGCTAGACTGCAAACCATTTCACCATTTGGTGCTCCATTCCTCTTGACTTCAAACTTTACCAATTGGCAGGTGTAGAATTGTAGAGTTTGGATCACAAGATTTTGGGGTCAAGTCATGATCCCTGTCACTAACTGGATAGGAAAACTGGAATTAAAGCTGTCATAGGGAAGCACAGATAAAAAGACACTGATGGACACATTGGACACACTTCTGTTTTCCTGCCTGCTATCAGATCTCATCACCACTTATAGGAAGTCACAACATTAAAATTGGAGCCTATGTTTCTGATGGTCAAAGTCAATCATTCTCTATATATTACAAGCAAAATTGCAACAAGCCCTGCATGTTTGTTAGCATTTCCAACCTTTTCCCAATCCAAAAGATACCAACTAATCTTTTCCATTCTTCTCCAAGAAGATATATTTGCTTTCATATCAAAAACTGCTTCAATTTTACTGATATGGCTCCTGTGAACAAGATGCCTTCTTGAATACTTTCTGAATTCTGACAATAGAAATCCACATTTTATTTATTTGGTGAAAGCAAATCCTTGAAGACAGGCATCAGTTTTTTCACTTACTGAGTTAAGGTGATCATTCATTTTATAAATTATAGAGGAGTTAGATATCCTCCATAATGGACATGATAGCTCTTGTCTCTCAATGAGTATATAAGGGGTTTGTACTGAGTTGCTGACAGTGAAGGTGAGCTGTACAGGGGCCTGGCTTATCCTAATCTGTTTAGTAAGAACCACTCTTATCATGGTACTTCAAAGCTGGGCATCCAACAGATTGGGTTACTCATAAGAAATATGCTATTGACTTCTCATGTTTCCCATTCCTTACACTCAATTTCTTATCACCCAGCCAGTTTTGTATCCATGTTACCATTGTCTTCTGGTCATTCCTACACAATATCATATCATATGTGTTACCCTCATCAAATGTTTATGTTACTTCTTCAAAATCATTAGCAAGTTATTTACATACATTTTCCCTTTAGAAATCCATGCTGACTCTTCCCAGTCAACCCACTTTTTTCCAAGTGACTGCTGATTCTATCCCGAATGATTGTTTCCAAAAGTATCCTCACTACCATAGTTAAACTAACCCTGCAATTGGCAGAGTTATCTTGACAACCATTTTTTGAACAAAGATTATTTAAACTACATAGTGGTGTATGAGATCAAATAGAAGATGAGATGGTAAATGAGTGGCAGAGAATGATAGAAAAGGGCAGAGAGAAAACAACAAAGAACATACCAACAATCAAGATTAGAAGTTAAAAGGATCACAAAGCCTCAAAACTAAATGCTTTGTAGCTGAACGTGAGTATTCTTGACAAAGTAAACAAATCAGTTATACACACTGAAGTCAATTACTATGATCTGATTTCCATTACAGATTCCTGACTTCAGGATAACAAGAATTGCAAATGGAATATTGAGGAGTATATGACATTCAAAAATATAAAGTTAGTGAAAAATGGTGGGGTAGAAATGTTAATCAAGGATGGCATAGCTGCAATGGTTAGAGATCATGTACTCAGGAATTAGTTTCAGTGAAGATGAGGAATAGTAAGGGCAAGAAGTCAATTTTGCTCATCTTTTTAAGGAAGGATGTAAGGGAATTGTGGGCTTTTCACAGGGAGTTTACAAGATTGATATATGGAATGAGTGGATTGTGTTATGAGGTTAGGTTTGACAAGCTGGGTTTGTTTTTAAAGAAGGTTTGGAAGGACTGACTTGATTGAAATGTATACGATGTTGAATAGTCTTAACACCGTTATTGTGGAAAGGATGTTTCCTCCAGTGGTTCAGACAAGAACTAGGGAGCATTGTTTAAAAATTAGAATCACCCTTTCAGGAAAGAGATCAGGAAAATTAGTTTGTCTCCAAGTGTTGTGTGACTTTGGATGTCTCCATCCCAGAAGGCAGTGGAGGTGGATTCTTTGAATATTTTTTTAAGTCTAGAAGTGGATCGATTCTTGTTCGTCAGGAAATTCAACAGTAATCATGGATAAATGATAGTGTGAAATTTGAAGCAGAAAGAGATCAGTCATGATCTTATTCAAGAACAGCGCAGGCTTGAGGGGCCAAACAATCTCCTGCTCCTAATTTGTATGCTCTTATGTTTGAAAGAGAGAATCCAACCATCACACCATAACCTTCAATGGCTTCCCACTCCTCCGCCCTTGATTCCCACCCCTCCAATTGCCACCAGTACAGAACCCCACTGGTCCTCACCTACCTCCCCACCAACCTCCAGGTACATCGTATCATTCTTTGTCATTTCTGCCACCTCCAAACAGACCCTACCACCAAGGATATATTTCCCTCTCCTCCCCTATCAGCGTTCTGGAAAGACCACTCACTCCGCGACTCCCTCGTCAGGTCCATACCCCCCACCAACCCAACCTCCACTTCTGGCATCTTCCCCTGCAACTGCAAGAAATGCAAAACTTACGTCCACACTTCCTCCCTCACTTCCCTCCAAGGCCTCAAGGGATCCTTCCATATCCCTCACAAATTCACCTGCACCTCCACACACATCATTTACTGCATCCGCTGCACCCAATGTGGCCTCCTATACATTGGGGAGACAGGCTGCTTACTTGCGGAACGTTTCAGGGAACACCTCTGGGACACCCGCAACAACTAACCCAACCGCCCCGTGGCTGAACACTTTAACTCCCCCTCCCACTCTGCCAAGGACATGTAGGTCCTTGGCCTCCTCCATCGCCAGACCATGGCAACATGACGGCTGGAGGAAGAGTGTCTCATCTTCCGCCTAGGAACCCTCCAACCACAAGTGATGAATGCAGATTTCTCCAGCTTTCTCATTTCCCCTCCCCCCACCTTATCTCAGTCCCAACCTTCGGACTCAGCACTGCCATCTTGACCTGCAATCTTCTTCCTGACCTCTCCGCCCCAACCACCTCTCCGCCTTATCATCCTCACCTTAACCTCCTTCCACCTATCGCATTCCCAACGCCCCTCCCCCAAATCCCTCCTCCCTACCTTTTATCTTAGCCCGCTTGGCACACCCTCCTCATTCCCGAAGAAGGGCTTATGCCCGAAATGTCGATTCTCCTGCTCCTTGAATGATGATAGACAGTTAGACAACAAATCGAAGGAGGCAATTTCACAAGCATTCGCACCCTCAATGACGGGGATGCCCAGTATATCTGTGCAAAATATAAGGCTGAAACATTTGGAGCCACCTTCAGGCAGAAATGTCAAGTAGTTGATACAACTCAACCTCTTCCTGAGTTTACCAGCATCACAGATGCAAATCTTTGGCCAGGTCAAGTGGTTCCTTGTGATATCAGGAACAAGCTGAGGCACTTTATACTGCAAAGGCTCTGGGTGCTGACAACATTCCAATATTAGTCATGAACACTGTGTTCCAATGCTAGTCTCATCCCTAGCCAAGCTGTTCCAGTACAGGTACTACACCGGCATCAACATGGCATTATGGGAAGTTGCCCAGGTATGTCCTGTCCACAAAAGGCAGGACAAATCCAACTTCACCCTGTGAGTCTATTTTTGATCATCAACAAAGGGATGGAAGAATTCTTGACACAAGTAGAATTGACACAACCATAACCTGCTTACTGATGCTCCCTTTGGGTTCTATGTAGGTCACTTGGCTCTTGACCTTTAAGAAATGAGCTAAATGCAAGAGGCGAGGTGGGAGTGACTGTGTCTGACAGTCAGATCGAACTTAACTGAATGTGGCATCAAAAGGTCTAGCAAAATTGGAGTCTGTGAACCCGGGGATAAATCCCCATTTTTTCAAGTTAAGCCAGCACAAAGAAAGATGGCTGTGGTTGTTGGAGATCAATTACTAAAATCCCAAGCCATTCCTACAGTGCAACGAAGGCTGGACAGGAACTCAGAGTGGGAGAGGGATGATTCATTGTTATGGTCTAGCACATACCAACAATACAGGCAGGAATAGGAAAAATGTTCTGTTTAGATAGTATGAGGAACTAAGCACCAATTTGAAGAACAGAACCTAAAGGTAAGATATTACCTGAGCCATTTGCCAACTAGTAAAGAGTGCATAAGATTAATGAAACAAATAGATGGTTCAAAGCCTGTTGTGGCAGTTGTGGATGACAGTTTGTGGGACACTGACATCAATACTAGGGAAGGTGAGGCCTATACTGTTAGAATGATCTGCACATGAACCTTGTTGGGACCAGTGCTCTAGCAAACTGTATAACTAGGAAAATAAAGAGGGAAAACATTTGGGAGCCTGTCACGAATGAAACAGTCAAGTCAAGGCAGTAGAACAAAATAGTAATGTGGAAAATGAAGGTCAGACAATTGCAAGAAGAAACAGAGAGATTGAATCTAAGACGAGACCAATAGTGAGATTAGATATTATACAGATAACAAAAAGACAAAACTAATGGTTATATATCTGAATGCATGTTGTATTCATGACCAAGTAAACAAACTGATAGTGCACACTGAAGTGAATAAATATAATTTGATGGCCATGACATACTGTGGCTGCATGTTGACAAGGTTTATGTACTGAAAATGTGTTGCTGGAAAAGCACAGCAGGTCAGGCCGCATTCAAGGAACAGGAGAATTGACATTTTGGCATAAGCCAAGGTTTGTGTACTAAAAATTAAGGATATCTAACCTTCAGGAAGAATAGAAAACAAGTGAAAACAATAGTAAAGTAAGTAGTAATAGTAAAAGAGGAAGTGTAGATCTGTTAATCAAAGATTGCATTTGTGCAATAGTGATATTGTTGTTTCAGGATGTAGAATAAGTCTCAGAGAAATGAGGAATTTTTGAAGAAAGAAATCACAAAAAGGGGTGGCTGACAAGATTGGAGAAAGTGTACAAAGAGACATATCACGTTCTTCTGATAAAGGATGACAATAGTAATGGTGATTTTAATCTACAATTAGAATGGAAAATTCAATTGCGGAGTACATACGATGTTTTTGGTTTAATTTGTTGGAGCTGGAGCTGAAATTTCTAGAATCTACCAAAAGGCATCTGGATGGGTATATGAATAGGAAGGTTGAGAGGGATAAGGGCCAAGTGCTGGCAAATCGGACAAGATTAGGTTAGGAAAACTGGTCGGCATGGACAAGTTGGACTGAAGGGTCTGTTTCCATGCTGTACATCTCTGTGTCTCTAATAGGTTGTACCAGTTTTGGCATCATATTAAGTCACAGAATTAATTAATGACCCTTAGAGAAATGACACCCCTTGTAGCAGCAGCCACATATGTTTGAATTTTACATTCAATTTGAAATTAAGAAGAGTGCGTTCAAGCATTGTAATTAAAAAAAAAGCAGCAACAATGTGGGTATGCAAACTGAGCCAGCAGAAATGAACTAACAAACTAGACTCGAAGATCTAAGATCATCTCTACATCTATACAGAAGCAGTAGCAGACATTTACGGAGAGATTTCAGAATACTTAGATGAATAATATTCCATCTACAAATAATAAAGTCTAACAGAGAACCAAAATCAGGAAAGAAATTAAGGAAAGTGTCAAATTTAAGGATAAAATATGCAGTGGTGTAAAGAAAGTTGCAGGTCAGATGATTAGTCAAAACATAAAAACTATCAGAGAATGATTAAAAGATTAATCAGAACAAGAAATTAGAGTATAAGGGTATGCAAGTTCCTCGGAGGTCAGAATTGAGACCACAATTAGTCACTATTAATCACCTATACGAGGGAACTGACGGCATTGTTGCTAAGTTTGCAGATGACACAAAAATAGTTGGAAGGATAGGCAGTGTTGAAAAAGCAGGGTAGGAGCGGTGGCAAAGAAATGGAAGATGGAATGCGATCTGTGAAATTTGAGATTATGCACTTTGGTAGGAAGAACAGACTGATTTCCAAGTGGGGAAATGTTTCTGAAATCTGAAATGCAAAGGGATTTAGGTTTCCTAGTTCAGGACACTCTTACAGTTAACATGCATGGTCAGTTGATTATTAGGAAGGCAAATGAAATATTAGCATTCATTTCAAGAGGGCCAGAATGTACAAGCAGGGAGTGCTGCTGCAGCTACAAAAGACCGCATTTTGAATGAAGGATGCATTGGCATTAGAGGGAGCCCAGAGAGGGTTCACAAGAATGATGCCGGAGATGAAGAAATTGTCTTATTAGAAGCAGTTGAGGAACTGGTTCTGAGGAAGGATCACTCAACCTGAAACGTTAACTCTTATGAAATGTTAACTCTTATTCTCTCCTGTGAGTTGAGCTTTTCCAGCAATTTCTATTTTGTCTCAGAATACTGAGAGGCCTGGATAGAGTGGATACGGAGAAAATGTTTTCACTAGTAGGAGTCCATTGCGAGAACCTGAGAGTACAGCCTCAGAATGAAAGGATGACTACTTAGCACTGAAGTGAGGAGGACATTCTTCAGTTCGAGGGCAGTGGAACTCTGGAGCTCATTGTCAGAGAAGGCTGTGGAGGCCAAGTCATTGAGTGTCTTTAAGACAAAGATACATAGGTTCTTAATGAATAAGGTGCTCAAGGGAGAAGGTAGCAGAATAGGCTTGAGAAACATATCAGCGTCATCAAATGCTGGAGCAAACTCAATGGGCTGAATAGAATAATTCTGCTCCTCTATCTTATGGTCCAATAAGAGGAAGTTTGCTTGAAATGTAACAACATTTTCAGAGGTATTTAAAAAGGAAATGAGTAAGTAAAGTGAAAATTAGTCCTCTGGAGAGTGAGGATGAGTTCTTGGAAGATAAGGAAATGGCAGGTGAAATGAGCAATGTTTTGGTTTTGTCTTTAGTAAACAAAGTACAAAAACCATTCCAGTAATAGCCATAAATTAGGAGCTGGAAGGGTGAGAGGAACTTCATGAAAGTACAATCATTACAGCAGCAATAATGAGCAATTTGATAGAAATGTTGGTTGACAGATTTTCAGCTCCAGAAGGACCTCACCATAGAGTCTTAAAAGAAGTTGCTAATGAGGTCTTGGATGTTTTTAGTGTTAACTTTCTGAAATTTTCTAGATTCTGGAAAAGATTAATGGAACTGAAAACGAGCAAATGCAACTTATTTTTTCAAAGAGCAGGAGGGCTAGACTTGATCCTTAGGAAGGTGAAGGCTGGGCACTTAGAAATACACAAGGTAAAATGAAGAGTCAGCATAGCTTTGTGATAATGAAGTTATGTTTGACCAATTCATGAGAGTTCTTTGAAGGAGTAAGATGTACTTATGATGAATAGGAGTCTGTAGAAGTACTGCTCTTGGATTTCCAGAATGCATTTAACAAGTTGCCACTTTATATGTGATTGTGCAAATAATTAGTTCACAGTGTCAGGGAGAAAGTAGAGTCGCAGGTAGCTAGGATAGTGAAGAAGGTTACTTTCTTTTATTGGTTAGAGTATTGAGTATAGCAGTTGGGAGGTCATGTTGCGGCTATACAGGACGTTGATTAAGCCACTTTTGGAATATTACATGCAGTTCTGGTCTCTCTCCTATTGGAAGGATGTTATGAAACTTGAAAGAGTTCAGAAAAGATTTACAACGATGTTGCCAGGGTCGGAGAATTTGAGCTATAGGGAAAGGCTGAATAGGCTGGGGCTATTTTCCCTGGAGCATTGGAGGCTGAGGGTGATCTTATAGAGGTTTATAAAATCATGAGGGGCACGGATAGAGAAAATAGACTAAGTCTTTACCTTGGGGTCGGGGAGTCCAGAACTAGAGGTCGTAGCTTTAGAGTGAGAGGGGAAAGGTATAAAAGAGACCTAAGGGGAACTCTTTCACACAGAGGGAGGTACATGTATGGAATGGGCTGCCAGAGGAAGTAGTGGAGGATAGTACAATTGTAGCAAATAAAAGGCATCTGGATAGGTCTAGAGGGATATGAGTCAAGATTAGACTGGTGCTGGAAAAGCACAGCAGGTCAGGCGGCATCCGGGGAGCAGGTTTTTCCTGCTGCTCGGATGCTGCCTGACCTGCTGTGCTTTTCCAGCACCACTCTAATCTTGATAGCATCTGCAGTTCTCACTTTCTCCTTAGAGGGATATGGGCCAAGTGCTGGCAAATGGAACCAGATTAGGTTGGGATATCTGTTTGGCATGGACAAGATGGACCGAAGAGTCTGTTTCTGTGCTGTACATCTCTATGAATCTATAACATATTAACATGGATAGATGATTGGTTAGCTGAAAGAAAGCAGGGCTTGTAAGTGATCATTATCCATGAGGTAGTATATAACAAGAGGAAACCTGCAGGAGTCTGAGTTATAACTGGTTTTGAAAAACATATTTATCAATGACTTAGGTGAAGAGAACAAAAACATGTTTACAAAATTTGTGGATGAGTCAGAGGTGTATAAGAAAGTCGAATTTGAAGAGGACAGAAGGAGAGTGCAGATGGATGTAGATAGGTTGACTGAATGAGCATATAGAGCATAATGTGGGAAAATGATGTTGACTTTAATTGGAAGAGTGAAAAAAAATTACTTAAACAGAGAATGACTGAGGTATTCCTGCAGAGGGATCGAGTACATGAGTCACAAACGTTTGTATGCAAGTCCAGCAAGTAACTAATAAGGTTGCTCGAATGCTATTCTTTATTACTAGAGGGATTGAACATAAATGTAAGGATACAATGCATCAGTTGTCCATGGATTTGATGAGACCACATCCAAAATATTGTATGCAGCTGGCTTCTTCAATTAGTGAAGGATGTAGATGCATGAGAGAAAATTCAGAGAATGATTAATAGATTGATATCCAGAAGGAATGCACTGTCTTATGAGGAAAGGTGGACAGGCTGGGTTCATTTTGGATGGAGTATAGGAAAGTGAAGAATGACTTAGTTGAAGTATACAAGTTCCAGAATGGTGGATGTAGAAAGGGTGTTTCCTTTTGCAGTTGAGTCAAGAACGAGGTGAAGTAGTGTAAAAAGTAGGAGTTATCTTTTCAGACAGAGATGAGGAGAATTGTTTTTTTTCAGAGTTTTCGGTATCTTTGAGAAGGTAGTGGAGGCAGGGTCATTGATTTATTTTAAGGCAGCTAGAGGCAAATTTGTGTTGGTCATAGAGTTACAGAGATGTACAACATGGAAACAGACCCTCCGGTCCAACCCGTCCATGCCGACCAGCTATCCCAACCCAATCTAGTCCCACCTGCCAGCACCTGGCCCATATCCCTCCAAACCCTTCCTATTCATATACCCAACTAAATGCCTCTTAAATGTTGCAATTGTACCAGCCTCCACCACATCCTCTGGCAGCTCATTCCATACACGTACCACCCTCTGCGTGCAAAAGTTGCCCCTTAGGTCACTTTTATATCTTTCCCCTCTCACCCTAAACCTATGCCCTCTAGTTCTGGACTCCCCGACACCAGAGAAAAGACTTTGCCTATTTATCCTATCCATGCCCCTCATAATTTTGTAAACCTCTATAAGGACACCCCTCAGCCTCCGACGCGCCAGGGAAAACAGCCCCAGCCTGTTCAGCCTCTCCCTGTAGCTCAGATCCTCCAACCCTGGCAACATCCTTGTAAATCTTTTCTGAACCCTTTCAAGTTTCACAACATCTTTCCGATAGGAAGGAGACCAAAATTGCATGCAATATTCCAACAGTGGCCTAACCAATGTCCTGTACAGCTGCAACATGACCTCCCAACTCCTGTACTCAATACTCTGACCAATAAAGGAAAGCATTCCAAACGCCTTCTTCACTATCCTATCTACCTGCGACACCACTTTCAAGGAGTTATGAACCTGCACTCCAAGGTGTCTTTGTTCAGCAACACTCCCTAGGACTTTACCATTAAGTGTATAAGTCCTGCTAAGATTTGCTTTCCCAAAATTTCAGCACCTCACATATATCTGAATTAAACTCCATCTGCCACTTCTCAGCCCATTGGCCCATCTGGTCCAGATCCTGTTGTAATCTGACGTAACCCTCTTCGCTGTCCACTACACCCCCAATTTTGGTGTCATCTGCAAACTTACTAACTGTACCTCTTATGCTCGCTTCCAAACCATTTATGTAAATGACAAAATGTAGAGGGCCCAGCACCAATCCTTGTGGCACTCCACTGGTCACAGGCCTTCAGTCTGAAAAACAACTCTCCACCACTACTCTCTGTCTTCTACCTTTGAGCCAGTTCTGTATCTAAATGGCTACTTCTCCCTGTATTCCATGAGATCTAACCTTGCTAATCAGTCTCCCATGAGGAACCTTGTCAAACGCCTTATTGAAGTCCATATAGATTACATCTACTGCTTTGCCCTCATGAATCTACTTTGTTACTTCATCAAAAAACTCAATCAAGTTTGTGAGACATGATTTCCCACGCACAAAGCCACGTTGACTATCCCGAATCAGTCCTTGCCTTTCCAAATACATGAGCTGAAAATGTGTTGCTGGAAAAGCGCAGCAGGTCAGGCAGCATCCAAGGAGCAGGAAAATCGACGTTTCGGGCATCAGCCCTGCCTGACCTGCTGCGCTTTTCCAGAAGCACATTTTCAGCTCTGATACTCCAGCATCTGCAGTCCTCACTTTCTCCTTTCCAAATAGGTGTACATCCTGTCCCTCAGGATTCCCTCCAACAACTTGCCCACCACCGAGGTCAGGCTCACCAGTCTATAGTTCCCTGGTATGTCTTTACCGCCCTTCTTAAACAGTGGCACCACATTTGCCAATCTCCAGTCTTCCGGCATCTCACCTGTGACTATCGATGATACAAATATCTCAGCAAGAGGCCCAGCAATCATTTCTCTAGCTTCCCACAGAGCTCTCGGTTACACCTGATCAGGTCCTGGGAATTTATCCACCTTTAACCATTTCAAGACTTCCAGCACTTCCTCCTCTGTAATCAGGACATTTTGCAAGATGTCACCATCTATTTCTCTATAGTCTATATCTTCCATATCCTTTTCCACAGTAAATAGTGTTGTAAAATATTCATTTAGTATCTCCCCCATTTTCTGTGGCTCCACAAATAGGCCGCCTTGCTGATCTTTGTGGGGTGAAATTTGTCGCTGGAAAAGCACAGCATCCGCAGTCCTCCAGCATCTGCAGTCCTCACTTTCTCCTGATCTTTGAGGGGCCCTATTCTCTCCCTAGTTACCCTTTCATCCTTAATATATTTGTAAAAACCCTTTGGATTCTCCTTAATTCTATTTGCCAAAGCTATCTCATGTCCCCGTTTTGCCCTCCTGATTTCCCTCTTAAGTATACTCCTACTTTCTTTATACTCTTCTAAGGATTCACTCGATCTATCCTGTCGAGACCTGTTATATGCTTCCTTCTTTTTCTTAACCAAATCCTCAATTTCTTTAGTCATCCAGCATTCCCTATACCTACCAGCTTTCCCTTTCACCCTGACAGGAATATACTTTCTCTGGATTCTTGTTATCTCATTTCTGAAGGCTTCCCATTTTCCAGCCGTCCCTTTACCTGCGAACATCTGCCTCCAATCAGCTTTTGAAAGTTCTTGCCTAATACTGTCAAAATTGGCCTTTCTCTAATTTAGAACTTCAACTTTTAGATCTGGTCTATCCTTTTCCATCACTATTTTAAAACGAATAGAATTATGGTCGCTGGCCCCAAAGTGCTCCCCCACTGACACCTCAGTCATCTGCCCTGCCTTATTTCCCAAGAGTAAGTCAAGTTTTGCACCTTCTCTAGTAGGTACATCCACATACTGAATCAGAAAGTTATCTTGTACACACTTAAGAAATTCCTCTCCATCTAAACCTTTAACACTATGGCAGTCCCAGTTGTTGTTTGGAAAGTTAAAATCCCCTACCATAACTACCCTATTATTCTTACAGATAGCTGAGATCTCCTTACAAATTTATTCTCAATTTCCCTCTAACTATTGGGGGGTCTATAATACAATCCCAATAAGGTGATATTCTCTTTCTTATTTTTCAGTTGCATCCAAATAACTTCCCTGGATGTATTTCCAGGAATATTCTCCCTTAGCACAGCTGTAATGCTATCCCTTATCAAAAATGCCACTCCCCCTCCTCTTTTGCCTCCCTTTCTATCCTTCCTGTAGCATTTGTATCCTGGAACATTAAGCTGCCAGTCCTGCCCATCCCTGAGCCATGTTTCCATAATTGCTATGTTATCCCAGTCGCATGTTCCTAACCATGCCCTGAGTTCATCTGCCTTCCCTGTTAGGCCCCTTGCGTTGAAATAAATGCAGTTTAATTTATTCGTCCTACCTTGTCCCTGCCTGCCTTGACTGTTTGACTCACTTCTGTTCTCAGCTGTACCTGTCTCAGATTGATCTCTTTCCTCACTATCTCCCTGGGTCCCACCCCCCCACCTTACTAGTTTAAATCCTCCCAAGCAGTTCTAGCAAATTTCCCTGCCAGTGTATTAGTCCCCTTCCAATTTAGGTGCAATCCGTCCTTCTTGTACAGGTCACTTCTACCCCAAAAGAGATTCCAATGATCCAAAATTGTGAATCTTTCTCCCATACACCAGCTCCTCAGCCACGCATTCATCTGCTCTATCCTCCTATTCCTTCCCTCACTAGCTCGTAGCACTGGGAGTAATCCAGATATTACTACCCTTGAGGGTCTCCTTTTTAAATTTCTGCCTAACTCTCTGTAATCTCCCTTCAGAGTCTCAATCTTTTCCCTTCCAATGTCGTTGGTTCTAATGTGGACAATGACCTCCTGCTGGCCCCTCTCCCCCGTGAGAACATTCTGCACTGTCTCTGAGACATCCTTGATCCTGGCACCAGGGAAACAACACACCATTCTGCTTTGTTTCTGCTGGCCACAGAAACGTCTGTCTGTACCTCTGACCACAGAATCCCCTAACACAATTGATCTCTTGGAAGCCGACGTACCCCTCATTGCATTAGAGCCAGTCTCAATACCAGAAACATGGCTGTTTGTGCTACGTTCCCCTGAGAATCCAACACCCCCTACATTTTCCAAAACAACATACCTGTTTGAAATGGGTATATCCACAAAAGACTCCTGCTCTAGTTGCCGACCTCTCTCACCCTTCCTGGAGTTAACCCATCTATGTGACTGTATCTGAGACTTTCCCCCCTTCCTATAACTGCCATCCATCGCACACTGTTGCTGTTGCAAATTCCTCATCGCTTCCATCTGTCTCTCCAACCGATCCACTCGATCTGATAAGATTCGCATCCAACAGCATTTATGGCAGATATAATCTTCAGAAACCCTTAAACTCTCTTTAAACTCCCACATCTGACAAGAAATACATATCACTGCAAAAGTCATTTTTGCTCCTTCACAATCTACAGACCCAGAAAATAACACCATCTTATTCCTCTACAAAACTGCCCCAGGTTAAATTAATAGCTATGGCTTATATTTTAAGTTTAATCAAGAGACTTATCTCCAAAAACATATAATCAAGAAAGAATCCACTATACTCACTACTGCAGCCTTTCTCTTGGACAGACTTAAAACAACAATTAACTTATCTGATTCTGTGATGTGAACTTTACCCAACAGTTCCTCCAAGATTAGTTGTGAATTTCACTGTTTGTTAATTTTACCAGATGCACTCCGATGTCCAGTGATACACAAATTCAAACAGCAAAGGCCGTAACTGTGCAGGTTTTCTCTCTCTCTCAGGGGAATCAAAGTTTAAAGATGTTGGATAGGAATACGGAACTAAACACAAACAGGTCAGTCAATGTCTTATTGAATGATGGATCAGTTTTGAGGGGTCAAATGGCCCAGTTCAGCTTCTTAATTGTTAGCATGTATATATGTATGTAACTGGATGAATTAGGACTGCAGAGCTTGGATCTGATATGATATTTGTGAAATTACTTCGCTCTATCTTTCACATCACACTTCCATTATTTGGCTTGTAAGTAGTCTTGTGATATGGCTTCTCCAAGTTGAGACCTCATTTTTGAACACACAATATACAATTCTTGCCATGCTTTCCTGCACTCTTCATTTAACTTCCTTTCATGGTTGATCTCCCAGCTTGGTTGTAATGGTAGAGTGAGGGTGTGCTGGGCCATGAGGCTACAGATTGTGGTTGAATACAATATTGCTGTTGCCAATGCCCCACAGCGACTCACAGTTTTGCTACAGGGCATACACTTTAAAAATAAATTCTTTTATTTAATATAAAGATGAAGTTTGTTTTTCTCTCAGGGTATTGTTAATCTTTGCAACTCTTTCCCTCAGATTGCAGTGAAGTTAAGGTATTTAATAATTTGAAGGCAGATGCAGATGGAGCCTTGACTAGCAAGACAGTCAGAGGTTATTAGGAATAGATGGGAATGTGCACTTGGAGACACAATGAGATCAATTATGATTTTATTAAATGGTGAGGTCACAAACTGCGAAGTTAAATCTTCACAGCATACAAGAAACCCAGACACCAGCTTTCCCATCCCAAGATTCTCTCCAAGTAATTTTCCAGATCTACACTTCAGCCCTCAGTTTTCTATATTGGTGGAGAAATATTAAAATAAAATGCAATTTTCTCACAATCCTAAGCTGATAAAACATTTTAAAATTTGAAATGATGGATGTAACTGTTTGAAAAATGCCAGGAAAGTATACTTTCTGATCTTGAGTCTCTTATGCAACAACAGACACTCCATAGGCAGAGGTTACTATCAGGTGACAGGTTCATACATCGATAACAGTGAATCTTGGTGTAAACACAGGCATCGTGATTTATGAAGCTAAAGGATTTCTGTGAGAATATTCTTCCAATGAATGAAGGCATCTGCCTTACATTAAATGTGGAAAATAAACTGTAATAGTCTGATATCTGATACAAAAACAGAACATGCTGGAAACATACAATGGGTCCATCAGCATCTGTTTAAAAAGGTTTCATTTCTAAGCTGCTTGGATGAAAGTGGGACACTCAAAACATAACCTGTCTTTTCCCATTACAGATGTTGAATAAGTCCATCTGTATTGTGCTGTGTTGTTTTGGCAATTATACCAAAACTTTAAACGGCTCCTTGAGAATTGAAACATTCTTTGTAATATTTGTACTCTCATTGTATCTGACTTGTCTGACAAAGTTTAACATTCATCATAAGTGCCTGGTTTCCTTTAGTAAATCCCATTGAAAACCTTACAAGTTTTAGATCTAGCTTTGGCAGCATTTACAGCCTTTCCACACAAGCCACCCCAGATGCTGAGATCTTCGTATCCCAAGTGAAGTTACATTTCCTGACAGGAAACCAGAGACACATATTTCTGATAGTTACAATCCAGGGATCTTGACTTTGTATACATTGCAGCATTAACAATCAAGGGAGCTTGAGGTAGTGATTTTAATAGAACTAAATAATATAGACCAGCTATACATTTGCCCTTATTAGACTAAAATGAAAACTGATATCTGAAGAAAATTGGTTAATTTAAAGATCAAAGCACTGCTGTTGCTATTCTACATTTTTAAACACAAAAACTAGGCTAATAAACTTCCACACTGCTGTGATTTGCTCTGAAAAGATGACCAAATGGATAAGCGAATTAGATAAATAATAGTTTCCACAATGCTGTGTGAAATAGGCAATGTATAGGCAAAAATGAATACAGTGATCCGTTGTGAAGTGGGATTAATTTTTTTAAAGTCAGTACTCAGTTGAGGTACATGTTAAGTGTAGGTACATAAAATAACAGTAGAGAAGGGAGGTTAGCTTTCAGAGCATTTTATTCTGATTTTTATAGATTACAAAATACTTTTGTAACTAAGATCTTGTGGTACTGTTGGTAGCATTCCTACCTCTGGGCCAGCAACACAACAGGAATTTGTGCTTGGTACAAGTGCCATAATGTGAACAAATAGGTTGATTCAATCTGTAAATCCCTCCAATACACATTTGCCAGATAGAAGGAACAGTAGAGTCTCAGTACACAAATGGCTTAACAGTGGCAGCCATATATACCATTTACAAGATGCAGCAACTCACTAATATTTTACTGATAGCACCTTCCAACACTGCAACTGCTCATGCCTAACAGGACAAAGTCAGGAGCTGTATGGGAACACCACAATCTGCAAGTTCACCTCAAAGCCATGCATTATTCTGACTTAGAAGAATTTCAATTCACTGCTGCTGGGTCAAAATCCTGGGACTCCCTTCATAAGGTATATCCACACTAGGTGGACTGCAGCGATTCAAAAAGTCACTACCTTATCAAGGGCAATTGGAGATGTGGGGACAAATGTTGACCTTTCCAGCAATGCCCCATCCTTAAATAGCAAATATTAAATTGTATGGCCCACTGACACTGCCAACTTTGACAGCACCATCTCCAGAACACATATCTTTGCCAATATGCTGAGAACAAAACTTCCAGATATTTGTTTTCAACTCCTCAAATAAACATTCATTACCATTTAACCTCCATTTAATTTTTTAATCCATCATTTTAAGCAGATAATTTGTATCAATGATACTTTATGTGCTTGGGCTTCCTATGGCATAAGTGTGTCAATGTGTGCCTAAATTCTCAGGGCTCATTAAGCTGGAGAAAGAATGTCCATGGCTTGTCAAAGGAATGATATTTCCCATATGTTACAATGAAGACAGTGACATACAATGACAGGTTTCCATATGTGCGGGACACCTGGCTGACTATAAAATAATTCAGTTGTCAGTGACTGAAACAATTGTTGGAAAATAGATTACAAATAGCAACTGCCAGAGGCATCTCCTTAAGAGATAAAGCTGTCCTTGAATATTAGAAGATCAAAAAGTTACAGATGTTTCTAATGACTTCTTTACATCAACCCTTGCAGATGTAGATTAGACAAATGTCAGATCCAGTGAAATTCTTCAGAGATCCATAACAAATGTCAAATGTCAGTAACCATGTGTTACAAAGCACTGCAAAGAGGTAAAGGCTAAATATTTGGAAGGTCAGCACAAATGCTCTTTTCTAGCAGTAACAGCAGAACGCACAGCTGTGTGGTTCAGAAGGGTCAGAAGATTCATTGAAACTAAAAATGGGTGTAGGGATGCAGGCGTCGCATCACCTTATGATCTGCTAAGTAATAAGAGTTTGTAAATTGGAAGAGAGTATGGGAGGGAGGGAAACGGGATGTAAAGAAGAAGATTCAGTCAGAGGATACAGTCATCTTTAATAGATTCAGCCTCACCACTGGCAGTAGCATCATGAATGGCCACTCTAAGGATGGCAAACATTGTCCCCATGGGGTAATGCAGCCAAGCCTTTCCTGCTCATTTCATGTCAGATGCCTCTAGCTTTATGAAGTGCTGCAAATTGAGTGAAGCAGCTATCATTGGTGAAAAGCCGTGAAATATAGGTGTGAGGCAGGTGCCAACTTCCTGGAGGGCACACCACATGTCAGTTCTGCTGTAGAAGACTCAGCTAAGCACTTTGATGGGGCAGGCTACAGAAAAACACTGATGGTTAAGCACAAGGAAGACCGCACTGGCAGGTCAGCCAGGATTTTAGTGTGTAATGTCAAAGAGAAACTTGGCACCAGCTTTGCATAAGGCTTTATGCAGTGCTTAGTGGCTATTCTTTTCACTGTGAAAATAGTGACCAACTCCATTAGCCTGCCAGTGGATTCATTCATGATTCAGCATCAGATTACAGATATCTCAGACTCAGATCTCTTGCAAGTTCATGCATCAGCGATAACGCTTGCCGATAACAGTTTTATGAAGGGCTTGTAGGATGTCACAACAGTCCAGCAGTTTGTCCTCCAATGGATCAAGAACCACAGAATTATTTTCCTCTTTCAGGATGGCAATATTCATTTACCCGCCACTGTCAATCAGCGAGCCAGCTGAGAAAAATGCCCACCCTTTCATATGTCACTCTGAAGTCAATCCGTTGGATTCAGAGTTGGTCAAAATGATCACCTGAGACTATCTGAAGTGTTCACCATTGCAGCACTGGGTCAAGAAAAGGCACATGAAAGAATAATACAGAGGAAATGAACAAGAACAATTAGTTGAAATTTACATGTAAAACCGTATGGCTTTATTTACAAATTTAGTTGAGAATTGTTGTTTTGTGGCGGCTTTTGTTTTTTTTTTAATTGAGGCCAGGCAGACTCTGCGATGGTCAGTGACAGAGGGAAGGTAAAGAATGGGATTGGTGCTGAATGGGGAGTTAAGTTTGTATTCATTGGTATTGCAGTCAGATGACTTTTTCATGGATAGCGCAGTCAGGAAGTGTCATGTGTGTAGTTGGGTGTGTGCTACCCCTTTAAGAGAGCGGATCAGGTGATCCAGAGGTGAGAGCTAGGGGAAGCAGTCTAAGACAGACTGTGGAGCTGAGAGACTGACAATAAAATTATTCCCTGTTCAAGTTTACTCTCCGTCCACCTCATGTTCTAGTTATGGTTCTCGTGAACCCCAAATGTAATAGAAAAGGACTGTGCAATGCTTGCACTTCTCCTTTTCCTGCTGTTTCTAATACCTCTGCTTCACTTCATGTAAGTGGTGGCAAGGGCTGTGTTCTCATGATGATGAGCTTGGGCTGCATGCCACAGATTACCCAAAATATTGCCTGTTATCTCTGCTGAGAACTGCAATGCTCTTCCAGAGTGCCCAGGTTGTTCAAGCATTGTTTCTGCAGCCCAGTGCTCTATCACGTCTAGTATTGCAACAAGGTAGCCCGCTGCTACATTCTCAAGTGCAATTAGAGATGGACAAAGTAAAACTAGTCTTAGAGTCTTAGAAACAGACCTTTCGGTCCAACTCGTCCGTGCTGACCAGATATCCTAAATTAATCTCGTGCCATTTGCCAGCACATGGCCCATATCCCTCTAAACCCTTCCCATCCAGATGCCTTTTAAATGTTGTAATTATACCAGCCTCTAGCACTTTCTCTGACAGCTCCTTCCATACACGCGCCACCCTCTGTATGAAAACGTTGCCCCTTAGGAATCTTTTAAATTTTTCCCTGCTCACCCTAAACTCATGCCTTTTCATTCTGGACACCCCCACCTCAAGGATAAGCCCTTGTCTGTTCACCCTATCTATATCTCTCATGATTTTATAAACGTCTATAGGATCACCCCCTCAGCCTCCGACACTCGAGTGAAAACAGCTCCAGCCTATTCAGCCTCTCCCTATAGCTCAAATTCTCCAACCCTGGCAACATCCTTGCAAATATTTTTTGAACCCTTTCAAGTTTCACAACATTCTTCTGATAGAAGGGAGACCAAATTTGCACACAATATTCCAAAAGTGGCCTAACCAATGTCCTGTACAGCTGCGGCATGACCTCCCAACTCCTGTACTCAATGTTCTGTTCAATAAAGGAAAGCATAACAAATGTCTTCTTCACTATCCTATTTACCTGGGGCTCCACTTTCAAGGAGCTGTGAACCTGCACTCCAAAGTCTCTTTGTTCAGCAACACTCCCTAGGAACTTCCCATTAAATGTCTAAATCTTTCCCTGATTTGCCTTTCCAAAATGCAGCATCTCATATTTATCTAAATTAAACTCCAACTGCCACCCCTCAGCCCATTGGCCCATCTGATCAAGACCCCATTGTAATCTGAGGTAACTTTCTTCGCTGTCCACTGCACTTCCAATTTTGGTGTCATCTGCAAACTTACTAACTACTGTATACCTCTCAACCAAATCGTTCATATCAATGACAAAAAGCAATGGATCCTACACTAATCCTTGTGATATACCACTGGTCGCAGGTCTCCAGTCTGAAAAACAACCCTCCTCAACCATTCTCTGACTTCTACCTTCAAGCCAGTTCTCTATCCAAATGGCTAGTTCTTCCTGTATTCCGCATGATCAAACTTTGCTAACAAGTCTCCCATGGGGAACTTTGTTGGATGCCTTACTGAAGTCCATATAGATCATGACCACTGCTCTGCCCTCATCAATCCTCTTCGTTATTTCTTCAAAAAGATCAAACAAGGTCGTGAGACATGATTTCCCATGCGCAAACCATGTTGACTCTCCCTAATTAGTCCTTGCCTTTCCAAATGCATGTAAATCCTGTCCCTCAGGGTTCCCATCCAACAACTTTCCCACCACTGATGTCAGGCTCACGGGTCTATAGTTCCCTGGTTTTTCCTTTTGTTCAGAGACAGATCAATATAACGCACGAGCTAAGTTTCTATACTGTAAAGAATCACACTAATTATTTAAGTAGTTAGACTTTAGCTGCAGATTAATGGTTATAAACCATCAGCAAAAACACCAATTGGAACTTTAAATCCTTTTATAAACTTCTTTTAATTACGCAGCCAGACAAACAGACAGGTTTAAATAGGTTATGGACAGAAAGTAAAGACTGGAAAGACAGTCTAGTTATCTTTACTATTGGGAATTGTTGAGATGATCTTTATGACCTGTCAGCTTATCAGTGCATGGCTTCAATTGACTTTCTCAATGGTTGCTTCCATTGGTTAATGACAGAGGTATCTGGTGTATCTATAAAAAATCTCTGCCTTACCAGTTAGAAGTCACAGCATACAGCAAGTGCTACAGGATAGATGAATTTGTTTTCTTCAGGTTTATATTTAGTTTGACTTCATAGAAAAGAAACACTGCTCCTGAGCTGGGAAAGAACTGAACATCTCTCTTTCTCTCTCTCTCTGTTTCTTTTTGTGTAACTTGCACCCATATCCAAGCTGTTCAGTTACTTAAGAACCAATCACACAGTTATTAGTGGCAAAATGTTCTCCGTCATTGTGAACTGTCACTAGTCCATAGACCAATCAACCTCTTGCTGCTCGCAAAAGTTGCATTAGTACATGCCACCTCCAGCTCTGTCATTACTGCTTAATTGAACAGTTGTTTACATGTTGCTTGTTATCGATGCATAAAATTCATCACCATTGCTGGTTTCATAGCCATTGCCATGTTACCCTCATCCTGCTTTGAATTCCAGTTGTAGCTGCAGCAGGTGGCAGTCTGTAGTAACACCATGTTCAAATCACACCAACTGTGATTCAAAACAGAAGTTTGTAGCTGACACAGAGGCAATATGAACTGTTAATAACCCCCATAAAGCAGAGATCCTATACATTCAAATTTCCACCCTATTGCTTTCTATCCCTTTAGATAGGATAGCTTTGCAGTTACCTTGTTCTAGTGAAAATAATAAATGCGATGCAATCTGTTGGCTGATGTGTCCATTGTAGTTGATTGATTATGGAATCCATGCAGTCATTGAGCTTTCGTGTTACTACATCTCAGGCCTTGGGGTTTCATTGATATCCATGGCTACCTGTTCCTATTTGTTTCATGTTGTATTGCTGAAGGCCTCCTCGTCCACTGTGAAATACAACCTGTCTTTTGCTTTCTATCTTCTACATTAAAACTTCCAGCAGCCCATCTGTGGTTCTTTGGTATTCTCATTCCTTTTTGGAAACGCTTCCGTAAGCAGTTCCATAACCAGAATTCACCACCCTTTCAAGAGCAGCAAGTTGCCTTTAAGACATGCAAGTGAGCTGTGAGCTGTACTAACCACAAATGTGTTTGAGGATGCAGCGAGTCAACAGTACATTTAGTGTTTGGTTGCACAGGGCACTTACGCTGATGAGGAGGCAGCACAAAGTTTGTGTGTGGCCTGCATTACCTCAACTAGATATGCAGTAATCATGAATCACAATTTCTGTGGGCAGTAACTGACACCAGTGAACTTTAAATCTAAATAAACAGACTGACCTGTCAGAATGAAGAGTCTAGAAGTTATGAGCATTATGTTCACTCAGTAGTGAACACCCTAGTTATTGGCGAAAGGAATAACAGTCAAAAATTTTAATCTTCTGGCTGATCAATACCACAAACCCACTGGAGGTCCTTGAATACAATATGTTCATTTAAAGCTACTCCTTAATGAAAAATAACCCTCTTAACAATAATAATTGTAAATCCTTTGATAAAAAAGGCATACTAATTCTATTTAATGTATACAGTACTAGTAAATTTTTTTTGCTGCATTTGGAGTAATTAGCTAATTATTGGTTTCCTAACTCCTGGAACAATTTGACAGTTGATGCCTAAAGCCCAGAGTAAATGGATGAAAGCATTCTCTTGCATTTTATACAGTTTTTAAATAATCAGAATGACATCCAAAAGCCATCACAAGGACAGCAAACAAAATAACGCAAGGCTAAGGTTAATTCAAGAGCACCTCCGAGTCCTATGACATCTATTATTTAGAAGACCATGAGCAGCGATTTCATGGGAATATCATAGTCTCTAAGTCAAACATCATCTTCACTTAGACAGTATTCCTTTATCAACATTGATCCAATAGCCTAGGATTCTCAACATATCTAAGTCATGTGAGCACCATCATCAGACGGCCTGTAGTGGAACAGAAAGAGGTTTGGCCATCCTTCTGAGGGCAAGCAAGGATGAGAAATACATCCAAGTTGTTCATCACTTCCTGAAAAATAGATAAAATTGCTTTACACTACAAAGCTGAAGACATTTGTATTGTTCCCTATTTTAATAAAAGCAAGTCTATCAATGCTCGTGCCATCGCACCTGGAATAGGCAGCTAGATAATAAATTCGAAGTGTGTCAGCATAACACTCATTTACAGGATGATTTTTTTCCCACATTGCAACCCTGCCACTCAGAACATTCTGCTTATATCATCATTTTTAGAAGCAGCATTGAAAAGTAATGGATGGAAAATCACAGCCTGCCTGTCCATGGTTCCCCAGCATTCAGTCCATGTAAGTGTTACTTCCTACTGGGAGCAGAAAATCGGCTCTATAAATAGCAAATAGATCTGCAGAGAAATACCTTCAGTGATTTTCTTTTTCTCACTAAATCTCTAACACAAACAACTTTTTTGACATTTACTCTTTGCTGGAATGGTATCACAAGTGTTTTTTTTTCACTGATGTGCCCATTATTCATACCTGACTGACAGTTTGTTTTTCAACCACATGGACCGAGAAGTAACTTCCTCAGAATTAAAACTGAGCATAAAATTAAAGAGGGGAAATTCTGATGGAGACTTCCATATACATTTCCCCAGTGTTCTAACAGACTAAGTAACATTGAAAAGAAATGACAGTGAATGCAAATCAATCTACAGCATGGTGTTAAGATCTGAGCCAACAAAATACACACACAATGTATTGGTGGGAACAAGATTGTGTATAACTGTGAGCTAATTCTTTGATTATTACAGTGCAGGTCCTCACAGCCAGTAAACAAGACAAATTCAGCCTATCGTAAGCTCAACTCCCATTGTGAGGATAATGGCATTAAAAATTTCAAAGAAAGCACTATCACATCATTCAATTTTAACTCTACACCAGCACAGAGATGTTCACCTTGGTGGGATTGCATTCATGATTAAGCTCAGGGCTACACTCTGGTCAGAACATCACAGTCATTCTCAGTTATGGAAGATTTTTTAGATTAGATTAGATTAGATTAGATTAGATTAGATTAGATTACTTACAGTGTGGAAACAGGCCCTTCGGCCCAACAAGTCCACACCGCCCGCCGAAGTGCAACCCACCCATACCCCTACATCTACCCCTTACCTAACACTATGGGCAATTTAGCATGGCCAATTCACCTGACCTGCACATCTTTGGACTGTGGGAGGAAACCGGAGCACCCGGAGGAAACCCACGCATATGATAGCCAAAGTCCCTGATAGTCAGAGGTCTATTGCAGGTGAGAACCAAGCTAAGCTCCATGCTGAAAATGGATCTTTGGAAACAGCTGTAAGAAAGCTAATGGTTTGCAGAGACAGAAGTTCATCTGACAGAGATGCCAAGAATATGTGCAACCTTGAACAAGAGATGGAGAAGTTCATCCAAGGCCTAACTTCTACTATAGATCCACATGATGCAGAATTAGCCTGATCAGCAATCCTATATAAATAGGGTTGTAACCATTTGGACACCTTGCAAGCTTGATGCAGAAATAGAGCATATCAAAGCCATCTTGAAGAATGATTTATATAACTGACAGTAAGGTGTGCGTAGTGTTGTAGAACAGAGGTATCTAGGGGTTCAGGGACATAATTCTTTGAAGTTTGCATCACGTATAGATAGGGTCATTAAAAAGGTGTTTAACATGATTTCCTTCATTGCTCAGTTCTTTGAATATGGGAGATGGGAAGTCATGTTGAGGTCGTACAGAACATTGGTGAGACCTCTTCTGGAGTACTTTGTGCAGTTCTGTTTGCCCAGTTATAGAAAGGATATTATTAAGCTAGAGAGAGTTCAAATGAGATTTATCAGGATATTGTCGGGTATGAAAGGTTTGAGTTACAAAAAAAACTGGATTAGCTAGGACATTTTTCACTGGAGTGTAGGAGGTTGAGAGGTGACTTTATAGAAGTTTGTAAAATCATGTGGGGTATAGATGTGGTTAATAATAAGTGTCTTTTTACCAGAATGGGAGATTTCAAGACCAGGGGACATACTTTTAAGGTGAATAGAGAGAAATTTTAAAAAGGCATGAGGACCAACTTTTTTACACACAGGGTAGTTTGTGTGTAGAATAAAATTTGTGAGGAAGTGGTGGGTGTGGGCACAGTTACAACATTTTGAAAACATTTGGATAAGTACACAAATAAGAAATGTTTGAGGGATATGGGTCAAGTACGGGCAGGTGGAACTAGTTTAGTTTGGGATTATGTTTGGCATAGACTTGTTGACCGAAGCGTCTGTTTCTGTGCTTTATGACTCTCTGATCGTGGCCAGCCTAGTTAAGCCATTGTTTATTTTTATTACGCAAAATGATAAACGGCCCAAAGGACACCACATTCAGACCTCTAAAACACACAGTCTACCCTAAAATGGAAAAATATATCATTAAAAAAATGAACAACAGTCTATGCAAATGATTTCACACTGCACCAATACAATGACTGTCCAAGTGGTATTTCCCATTAACAAGATGCTGCTGTCAGGGAGAGTCTGGAAAAAGATATTCTGTCAACAATATAATTGAGCAACATGATGTATGAATTTCAGAGCTGCCTTGATGTTAGATAGATAGGTCATATGTTCCACTCTGGCTGATTGTATCAAACAGAGGACAGACTATACTTCACCAGCTTGCACTTGCCCAAGGCAAAACAAAATACTTACTTTAAGTTAGGATTCAATAATTTGTCAAAACTTGTTGAACAATCCTGAGTGATTTAAAAGCTACACTAACAGCCAATTTAAGATAATTAGTCAAGGCCATAACATGGTTCTTTTCTCGTTGAAAATGACATATATTTTTCTTTGCATATCTTCACACACTTTCTTTCCTTTGAAGGATAGTGGGATGTGGTGGAGCGACTCAGAGGATTAGGTTTTGTAATAGGTTTAGGATTAGGATTCACAGGCTTTTGAACTATGTCATGAAAACTCCTTCTGTGGCCAGCAGGCTCTGGTAGGGTTTTCAATCTGGAAATGGTGAGCCAGACATAGGGATTAAACCATCACACTGTAAAACGTCCACACATACTTTGGCATTGGCTGGCAAGCACTCTCTTCATACAAAATGAAGAATATGAAAGCCTTGCATCTTTTTTAATTGTCTGGGAATTAGAGGAGCCATGCTTTCTACATAGAGTTCTTTGGTCAATTAAAGTTAACTCACTTACCAATCAACACTTTTTGCTCCTGTAGTTATAAATGGTTGCAACAGTTTACAAATTGGCATTCTTTGATTTTTTTGATGAGCAAAATATACAACTGTCTGCCAACATGTCTCTCTTTTCAACAATATTCAAGTTTGGAGCTACCAAGGAATTTGTCAATGTTAATGCTGAAAGAGACTTGGGTATTATTTGCATAGGAAGAATAAATAGTTATCATGCAGATACGATCAGCACGTGACATATTAGCCTTCATTGCAGAGGAGATGCATTAGCATATTAGAAAGGACTTATTACTTACACAGCACATCTGGAGATATAGTTACATGAGAAACAGTATGCAAAGGCTCACTAAATAAATCCTTGGGTTGTTCTCTGATTTTAAGAAGTATATTTGAAGGTATGGTGGCCCATTCAGCCCCTCTTGTCTGCTTCATCATTCAATGAGATCATGGCTGGTCTGGTTGTAATCTCAACTCCACATTCCTAACTCCCCCAATATCATTAACTCCTCTGTTAGTCAAGAGTCTATGGACCGCTTCCTGAAAAATATTTAATTATCTTGCCTCATCTGTTCTCTGGGGATGAGAGTTCCAAAGACTCATGGCTATCTGAGAGAATGCATTCCTCCTCCTCTCTGTCTGAAATTAGATTTCCTTTAATTAATATCCTTCTCCTTGTCTCTCCCACAGGTAAAACAACTTTTCAGCAGCCAGCCTGTCAATTTCCCTTGGGTTTGTTTACATTTCAATAAGGTAAGCTCTTAGTCTTCTTAACTCCGATAGAAAAGGGATTAGGCTGGCCAACTTTCTATCATAAAATAATCGTTACTATGATCCTTCCCCCACTTCCTATAGCCACCACACCAGGTATTCATTGAGAGGATTGTCTCTGAACTGCTTCCAATGTATTTAATTTTCTTTTAAATAAAGAGACCAAAGCCATACATTGTATTTAAGGTATGGCCTTACCAGTACTCTGTACAACTTTAGTAAAACATCCATCCTTTACATTTTGATTATAATTTCCATGCATTATGCAAGGCTAGAGGTTTACAAGATTATGAGGGGGATGGATAGGATAAAGAGACAAAGCCTTTTCCTTGGGGTGGGGGAGTCCAGAACTAGAGGACGTAGGTTTATGATGAGAGGGGAAAGATATAAAAGAGGCCTAAGGGGCAACTTTTTCACGCAGAGGGTGGTATATGTATGGAATGAGCTGCCAGAGGAAGTGGTGGAGGCTAGTACAATTGCAACATTTAAAAGGCATTTGGATGGGTATGTGAATAAGAAGAGTTTGGAGAGATATGGGCCGGGTGCTGGCAGGTGGGCCTAGATTGGGTTGGGATATCTGGTCGGCATGGACGAGTTGTACCGAAGGGTCTGTTTCCATGCTGTACATCTCTATGACTCTATGACTAGAGATATGCCACAAAACCCCTTCAACTAACATACATTTCCAACTCCTGTCCATAAAACCCATCCTGATCCAGTAACAAGGAACATCAGCAGCTTCAAGTAACGGGCCGGGGGAAACTCCACCTGGTACTGTTCTCCCAAACCATAAAGTGTATTGAATTTCTTTAAACTTTGGTCCCACTGTCAGACTGAATTGTAATGTCCACGCCATCTTGAGACATTATCATTTTGTCTGGTATACTATTATTTTGCTTGATATCAGGAAGTTGGAATCTCCCACAACACAATATTTAATTCTAAAATTTTAAATCGTATCTTCTCCTGCATTTGTGGGTCCAAATTATGTGGCTGTTTCTCCTCCAATGTTGTTACTGAAGAATCAGTCAAATTTATCCCAACACAATGCAGGTCATGAACAAATAGTTAACCTCAACTGACTCTTAGTCACAAGTTGAAATCCATGATAATGATTCTTGATGGTTCTAAATGATTTCTATTGTCTTCAATTGGATTAATATGTGAGGAGCACTATTCCATTAGCTTATTGGCCTAATAACTTCAACGTCTATGTTCTGAGAATTTTGCTATTGAGCACTAAGTTTATCTTAATAGGAATATTTCAGTATTCATCATTGCAATACCCTAATGTGACGAAATATTCATAAACATTGCACAAGACTATGACACTTATGCAAATCCTAACAGATCTTGCTACTTTTCATTTTCCATAATTTTCTTCCAAAGATTACAAACAACATGAAGCATGAAAAATAAAATTCATGCTAACTAGCATTCCATCAAGCTGATTCTTTGACACTAACTGTACGAGAAAATATCAGTCATGTTTTAAACAAGCACAACAAGTTATGTTTTACTTGCTTGGCTCTCGGTATCTTAATCGTCATTTTGTAGCAATGTAGCCATGTAGCCATGTAGCCATGCCTGTGCAAATTTCATGCACGTACATGCAAATTCCTGGGTTGACTACAGGGTATTCGTTCTCATGTCAACTTTGTTTTAGCAAACATTGATAAGTGGACATAAAATTAATGTTAAGTGTCAGCAACTTACTACTACCCTGTACTGAGACTGAGTTAAGTTTGACCAGCTCAGGCTTGGACAACTTTTGATTAAATTTATTACATCTTTGGGGAACTTCTATAGTAACCTTGGGATCAGAAAATATAAAATCATGGTAGTAATATTTAGTTCTTCATTTTTTTGTGATCTGGGGGGCAGCACTGTGGCTCGGTGGTTAGTACTGCTTCCTCACAGCACCAGGGACCCGGGTTCAATTCCTGCCTCAGGCAGCTATCTGTGTGAAGTTTGCACATTCTCCCCGTGTCTGCGTGGGTTTCTTCCGGGTGCTTCGGTTTCCTCCCACAATCTAAAGATGTGCAGGTTAGGTGAATTGACCATGCTAAGTTGCCCGTAGTGTTAGGTGCAGGGATAAATGTAAGGGAATGGGTCTGGGTGGGTTGCTTTTTGGAGGGTCGGTGTGAACTTGTTGGGCTGAAGGGCCTATTTCCACACTGTAGGGAATCTAAGAACCTAAATGGCTTTCCCTAAGAAAGTTAAGGTGAAGCTGGGTCTTTTCCTTGAGCTGCAAATTTGTGGATGACCCGAAGATTGGTCAGGAAGTTGGCAGAATAGAGGAAGGCCTTAGGTTATAGGAGAATGTCGATAGTTTTGTTAGATGGAGACAAAAAAAAGGAAAAGCTGGAATCCAGGGTAGACAAGTAGAAGGCTAGAAGAACACAGCAAGCCAGGCAGCATGAGGAGGTAAAGAAGCCAATGTTTCAGGTTTAAACCTTTTTCAGGACTGAGGATGGGTGTAAGGGGAGCTGCAGATTAAGTGGGGGGGGGCTTTGGTGAGTTAGGGACATGTGAATACAGATAGGGGGTACCACCTTGCAAGAAGGTTTGTTAGATGGGCAGATCAGTGGCAGATGGAATTTAACCCTGATAAACGTGAATTAATGCAATTTGCAAGAAGTAAAACAAGGAGCACTCAATTCATGGCAGGAAACTCAAAGGAACAAAGTGACCTTGGGGTGTTTTTTCACAGATCCCTGTAAGTGGCTAGTCATGTTAATTAGCTAATTACGAAGGCATACAGCATGCTTGCCTTTATCAGTCAAGACATAGATTAAGACAACAGGGAGGGTATGTTGAAGCTGGACCGAACTCTGTTTGGGTCACAGCTGGAGTGAGCAGTCTGGTCACTGCACTATAGGAAGGATTGCACTGGAGGAGGTGCAGAGGAAATTCACCAGGATGTTACCTCTGATGGAGCCTTTCAGCTATGGAGAGAGTTTGGATAAGTTGGGTTGTTTTCTTTGGATGTTTAAGAGGAGGACACCTGATTGAGGTACATAGGATTAAATGGGGATGGTGGGGGGGGTGGTGGTGCATGGACAGTGTGGATAGGGAACGGCTGTTGCACTCCATCGAAAGATCACAAGCAAGGGAGCACACTAAGTGAAGTGCAGGAGGTCTGGAGGGGATTTGGGGACATGTTTTTCACACAGAAGGCTGGTGGTGACTGGAATGCGCTGTCTGGGAGGATAGTTGAGGCGTGTAACCTGGCAAACTTTCAAAATTACTGGATGAACACTTGAAGCATCAAAACATTCAAGGCTATGGGCCTAATTTGGGAAAATGGGACTTGTGCACTTTGCAGTGTATTTTTGGCTTTGCAGATTCCATGGACTGAAGGTTATCTACTGTACTGTATCATTACACTCTATAGCTCACAATATTCAACAGAACAAACCAACAGTAGTTGGATTGATGAAAATACAATTATATTAAAAAGCATACCTTCTTTGGAAATTTTAGTTGTCTGATATACTTGTGGTTTCAAATTTTATGCCATGTTTCTTGAAACTACCATTCCATAATTCTAGACTCATGGGGAGCAGTCTAAACTTGTGTGCTATAGATAACACTTTAGGCATTTGTGCTTACTGTTCAGTGTTTGAATTCTCTCACTTCATTGATCAAATGTTTTTAAACAAGCCAGAATCAATGACCTGATCATCAGAAAGGGCTCCACAAACAATCAGATCATGTTGAACAACTTCTGCTGCAGTTATTATGGACATAAAGCACACCGAGAAGAAAGTTAATAATCGAATCACTTTCGTTAATTGTGTTGCCATCAGGAAATAATTCCCCCCAATTTCCATCTCATAACTTTCATTAATATCAACAGTTATTTCTGGCTTTTCAGTGGGGGAGCCTTCTGTCACTTTATGTGTCAGATATGAGTCTAACGAGATTTTCCAAAGATTAGTTTAACGGGTTGAAATCGTTTGAAAACGGTGTATTCCAATCTCTTGCACATACTCAATTGAAAATGTGAAGACTGGAAATTTAGAAAATTATCCTTTTTGAGCTCTAGTTTGAATCTTATTGCATCCACAAGGACTGCACTTCAATTTTTGCCTTTCATATTGCAAATGGTTCATTTAAACTCCCACAGGGTCATAAACCTGGAAATGAAAGTTGATAATATTAGCAAGGAGGTACATTTCACAGAATTGTATCAAAATGGATGTTATTGTTGAACTCGCACTTCCAAGGAAGTGAGAATGTATCTGAGGATGTATTCAGCAGATGAAAATTGGAGGAGCAGAAACAAGGAGGTTGTATGTTGTTTTATAATCTGAAACAAACCAAGATCTGTGGAGAGGGTGTCACTGTCCTGAAAGTTAGTAATATCATGGATCTTTTGGGATTATCACCTGTATCTGCCACTCTGAACTTGTATCAGAACTTTTCTATGCTGAAAATACTAGTGTCTTTTCAGACTCACCATGAAGATAATCCTCTTCACTTAAATTGAGTCAAATGGGCTTAGGTAATCACTGTTGATTCATTTGTTCCACAAATGATATCAGTTGCTCCAATAATATGATGGCACTGTGCAAATTATCAATGGAGGGATCCTATGACACAGTGATAGTGTCCCTGCTTTGAGTCAAGAGGCCTGGGTTCCCACTTGCTCCAGAAGTGTATCATAATATACCTGAACAGGTTGATTAGAAAATGTCTCTTTAATGCTAGTTAGGTCAGAGCTGGAGTGTTGC
The DNA here is from genome assembly GCF_047496795.1 of Chiloscyllium punctatum. Taxonomy (NCBI): domain Eukaryota; kingdom Metazoa; phylum Chordata; class Chondrichthyes; order Orectolobiformes; family Hemiscylliidae; genus Chiloscyllium; species Chiloscyllium punctatum. The sequence goes on along the minus strand of NC_092741.1, from coordinate 73,504,590 downwards.
GTGCGTTCTAGCTGCTACACTATAGAAAGGATGTTATTGCACTAGGGAGGGTTCAGAAGAGATTTACCAGGATGTTGCCTGGACTGGGGTGTTACAGTTAAGTGAGACTAACTAGGTTGGGAATGTTCTCCTTAGAGCAGAGACCTATGTGAGGGGATTTGATTAAGGTGCAAAAAGATCTGAGGCCATAGATAGGGACAACCTTTACTTCCCTTCATAAAGGAGACAGTAACAAGGGGATTAGATTAGCTACAGTATGGAAACAGGCCCTTCGGCCCAACATGTCCACACCGACCCTGCACATCTTTGGATTGTGGGAGGAAACCAGAGCACCCAGAGCAGACACGGGGCGAATGTACAAATTCCACACAGACAGTCACGTGAGGCTGGAATCAAACCCGGGTCCTTGGTGCTGTGAGGCAGCAGTGCTAACCACTGAGCCACCATACCGCCCCATAATTTTAAGTTATTTAGAGGAGATTTTTGTTTCAATTCATGGGATGAGGGTGTCGCTGGCTAGGCCAGCATTTATTGTCCCTCTCTAATTGCCCACAGGGCAGTTAAGTGTCAACCACATTATTGTGGCTCTGGGGTCACGTGTAGGCCAGACCAGGTAAGGATGGCAGTTTCCTTCGCTAGCTGAAAAATGTGTTGCTGGAAAAGTGCAGCAGGTCAGGCAGCATCCAAGGAGCAGGAGAATCGACGTTTCAGGCATAAGCCCTTCAGCCATATGCCCGAAACATCGACTCTCCTGCTCCTTGGATGCTGCCTGACCTGCTGCGCTTTTCCAGCAACACATTTTTTAGCTCTGATCTCCAGCATCTGCAGTCCTCACTTTCTCCTAGTTTCCTTCGCTAAATGATATTAGTGAACTAGATGAGTTTTTCCAATATTAGAGTTTTCATCCTAGATATCTATTGAATTCAAATTCCACCATCTGACATGGCAGGATTTAAACCCAGGTACCCAGGATATTACCTGGGCGGCTGGATTAGCAATCCAGTGATAATATCACTAGACCATTGCCTCACCCTAGGGAAAGGTTGTGGGCACCTAGACCTCAATGCATGAAGGGTGTTGGAGCCTGGAATCCTGGAGACATGTAAGAAACATTAAGATAAGCACTTGAAACACAGTAGCATTCAAGAATATGGGCAATGTACTGTAAAATGGGATTAGAATTGATAGATGCTTGATGACCAGCACAGACATGGTGGGTTGAAAGTACTTACTGGATTAGTGGTGCTGGAAGAGCACAGCAGTTCAGGCAGCATCCAACGAGCAGCAAAATCGACGTTTCGGGCAAAAGCCCTTGGATGCTGCCTGAACTGCTGTGCTCTTCCAGCACCACTAATCCAGTATTTGCTTTCCAGTATCTGCAGTCATTGTTTTTACCCCATGGTGGGTTGAAAGGCCTCATTCCACGCTGTTAAAAACTCTAGGGACTGTTCATAGCACAGCTCATAAATACAAAGTCTATAAACAAAATGAGGCCATTTTGTAGCTACCTTCACTCCCTCTGTATACTCATAGATTGTATGCAAAGGTAATTGGAGGACATGTTGAATTGTCACACGTAGCAAGGGATGGTCTACTTCTTGTCTGTGTAGATTCATGAAAGAGACATGGAAATGTTGTGTTTTTCAGGGATTTCCGCTGTTCTGGCAACAAGACCCAACAAAGTTATGACCAAGTGAACCCCTTATGGAAATTCATCTCCTAGGCCTTTTGGAACATTCATTTTGCTTTCAAATATTTGGATGTAAGGAATCATGTTCAATTTTAAAAGGGTTCAAGACTGGAGTGTAAATTGTTAGTTTGTCCAAGATCAGATTGGCTCAGTGTGGGCCACATTGAGCATTTTTCTACTTATAGCTTAGCTCGACTTTGTAAGAGATTCTATGTTACAATTTTCACACTATTCAAAGCTATCTTAACAAGGTAAGATCACTCAGTCCCATAGCTCCTGATTATATAAAATTTTAATGTATTCTCAGTTCCAGCAGGTGTTTGAGACTGCATTAGTGAGCATTAACTCACCCAAAAGGTCTGGACTGAGTAATTTTTGAAAGTACAAAAAGACAAAATCAATGTCAAGTCTGCAAGAATTCTGTGCCAAAAAAATGGTATTGATATATTCTTAGTATTCCCATTGTGAAAACAGCTTCTTTTAAAATTACAGAATCACAGGTCGTCATACTGAAGAACTAAAAATATCAACAAGCTACACACAGTTTGAAAGGCTTCATCAAATGTTATCAGGCCTCAGAAGGATTGATACTGAGGCACTCAACATTGCACAAGTGCTGTGCTTTATCATTGAAAATATAATTGGCCAATGTTTTATTAAGCAGCTATCAGTATGAGAATAATTATGAATTCTGTCAGAGTATCGTTTTCATTGCTGCTTCTTAGAATAATTTCCTTCAGCATTACAGTTTAGTTCAAGATGATACTTCCCCTTGATATCCTCAGTAAAAAAGAGACATTTTTTCGAAGTTATCAATAAGAGGGATTTCACAAGGCATCAATGTGGCATACAGAATGTCCTAGTATAACATGTTGAATTACAAACTTTGGGTATATAAATTTTACTAAGTTATAGAGTATGTGTTTCTGGCATAGAACACAATTTTCGATGATTGGACAATAGAAATTTGGGAGAGTTTCACCTAGATTCTCCATTCATTAATTTTATTGCTCATGAACGAGTAATATTGCATTTCTAATAAACATCCTTCGCTGAGGAACCGTTGCTTTGAGAACACATGTTCATAAACATTCTTTCTACTTTCTGTGTGCTGTTTGCCTTGAATGATAATTGCAAATTCATGTGCATACAACAGAAAAGCCACTTACTTCTTTATGATGTTTTGTATGTAATTCAAATTTGTAAGGAGCTCTTGTCTGAACAGGTAAGGCGAACCAAGTGGTTTTCTTCAATGCTGTACCATTGATTATCTCAAACGTATTCAATCTCTCCTCACAATGTAACTCCTGAAGTCTAGCTATTATTCTTGTAAACCTATATTGTGCTCCCTCCAATGCCAATATATCCTTGCTAAGCTGTGGTGCTCAGATCTGCTAACAAAATCCAAATGGGATCTAACCAGGGTTTTGTATAACATAACATCATGGTTTTGTGCATGGGAAATCAATGTCTCACAAACTTGATTGAGATTTTTGAAGAAGTAACAAAGAAGATTGATGAGGGCAGAGCAGTAGATGTAATCTATATGGACTTCAGTAAGGCGTTCAACAAGGTTCCCCATGGGAGACTGATTAGCAAGGTTAGATCTCATGGAATACAGGGAGAACTAGCCATTTGGATACAGAACTGGGTCAAAGGTAGAAGACGGAGGGTGGTGGTAGAGGGTTGTTTTTCAGACTGGAGGCTTGTGACCAGTGGAGTGCCACAAGGATCGGTGCTGGGCCCTCTACTTTTGGTCATTTACATAAATGATTTGCATGCGAGCATAAGAGGTACCATTAGTGAGTTTGTAGATGACGCCAAAATTGGAGATGTAGTGGACAGCGAAGAGGGTTACCTCAGATTACAACAGAATCTGGACCAGATGGGACAATGGGCTGAGAAGTGGCAGATGGAGTTTAATTCAGATAAATGCGAGGTGCTGCATTTTGGGAAAGCAAATCTTAGCAGGACTTATGCACTTAATGGTAAGGTCCTAGGGAGTGTTGCTGAACAAAGAGACCTTGGAGTGCAGGTTCATAGCTCCTTGAAAGTGGAGTCGCAGGTAGATAGGATAGTGAAGAAGGCGTTTGGAATGCTTTCCTTTATTGGTCAGAGTGTTGAGTACAGGAGTTGGGAGGTCATGCTGCAGCTGTACAGGACATTGGTTAGGCCACTGTTGGAATATTGCGTGCAATTCTGGTCTCCTTCCATCTCAGAAAGATGTTGTGAAACTTGAAAGAGTTCAGAAAAGATTTACAATGATGTTGCCAGGGTTGGAGGATTTGAGCTATAGGGAGAGGCTGAACAGGCTGGGGATGTTTTCCCTGGAGTGTCGAAGGCTGATGGAGACCTTATAGACGTTTACAAAATTATGAGGGGCATGGATAGGATAACTAGATGAAGTCTTTTCCCTGGGGTTGGGGAGTCCAGACCTAGAGGGCATAGGTTTAGGGTGAGAGGGGAAAGATATAAAAGAGACCTAAGGGGCAACTTTTTCACGCAGAGGGTGGTACATGTCTGGAATGAGCTGCCAGAGGATGTGGTGGAGGCTGGTACAATTGCAACATTTAAGAGGCATTTGGATGGGTATATGAATAGGAAGGGTTTGGAGCGATATGGGCCGGGTGCTGGCAGTTGGGACTAGATTGGGTTGGGATATCTGGTCGGCATGGACAGGTTGGACCGAAGGGTCTGTTTCCATGCTGTACATCTCTATGGCTCTATAACATCTGTCTCCTTGTACTCCAGTCCTTTACGTATGAAGCCCAGATTCAATTGCCTTTCTTGATTTTTTTCTGCACTTGTTTGTGACATTTTGTCAGTTAAAATGTGTAACCTCTTGCTTGCTTTGGTTGAACTCCATTGGCCACAGTTTTGCACACTTTCTTAGCCTATCAATATCCAATTGTGATTTTATGTGTCATCTACACTGTCTACCAAGCCACCTAACTTGTGTCATCAGCAAATTTGTATACATAACTTTCTATGCCATTATCCGAGTTGCTAATAAGTGATGTGAATAATCAAGACCCTAATACAGTCTTCTGTAGGCTTTATCATCACAGCCAGCGGGAGGTTAGAGTGTACCTCTGGAGTGACCTGAGAGGAAGCTTCTGTGGGTCCTGTGCATCGTTCCCTCTCCATATGGGTGCCTGCTGGTACTATCCTGTCTCCCTAAGAGGAAAGGATCCCTGCAATAAAGTTGACATTTCCCATGCCTTCTTGGCTTGTCTTTGATCCTGATCACCTGTGGCTAAAGGAATGGAGTGCGGGCCTATCCACGAACCCAGCAGACACTGTGCGTTATGGACCTGACTCTCCATGGGGTTCACCAACCTTTCTTTGTTGGAGCCAACACAGTACTGCTAACATTGGTAGGCTCCTCCGTCCTTCAATTCAATTTATTGGCTGCCTCTGGCAAGCCTGCCTGCTGTTCCTCTGCCTACCTCTGCACTTTGATGAAGCCACGTATGATCGAGATCAATAATTTACCATGTGCCTGGGGCTAAGTAGATACTTAATTTCTGGGAGGCATCTGAGTGTCAAAGAGCTGGGCTGTTTCTTCCTCAACTAGCTACACAGACATGCACGTGACATGCTCCCAGTTTGTACTCCAAGTCTAATCAGGAAGGAGAACACATCGAGGTGAAATGTCGAGCTGGCTGAGAGTACAGGTGAAAGCCTTTCTGTGTGCCTTCTGTGTGGCTTCCTTCACAGAGGTGGAGAAGGTACTGAGAGGGTGATGTACTGGCACTTTTGGGGAAGAGGTTTGTTGCATGACACTACTTCCTGCCCGAAACATCAATCTGTTAACATTTGTGTAAATGGAAGAGCAGCGAACGTTGCTGGGTTGGTTGTCGTCGGAAGGCCTTCCTCATTCTATATGATTATGGGGCTCTTCTCCTGCCGCATCCAAGATTTTATCCCCATGTGCTCCTGCCTTGGTTCTCTCGGCCTAATTGTGAGCCATTTTTCCTGAAATAAGACAAAAGAAGAGATTAAACCTGACGTGATTGAACCAAAGAGCAATATATAGAGGTGCGCTGTGGGGAAAATATCGCTTGTACGCAGGAAATATGTGCTTTATAGATCAAACAAATACTGTCTGATAATTTTGTTATGGCTGTCAAGAGTTCAAAGAGGGGAACACCAAAAGTTTACACTAAAACTGTAGAATCTGATATGAATGGAATTATTTATAAATCACGTTGTCAGCATCTAACAATCAGATTATATCAGCAGCATAGCTGCTCCTCATTTGTAGCTTAAAGGCATGTGTGAAAACAAGTTTCACTACATTGTACTCTCCAACAGAACCACAGCTGCTCATTCTAGTGAAATAGAAAAATATATTTCCACACCTTAAATGCTGTCTGCAGAAGTTACACACAGATTCAAAATATAATGATAATTGTGGCGACGGTTAAGTAATCATCTTGATAAATGTGTAATGGGGAATTTGCACTGTCCTCTTGATTTTAGTCAAACTTTTGCAGAGTATTTTAACAGAGGTTAGTCCTGACACTAAGCCCCGGAATTGTTGGGGGTGGCTGTTGGCTAGATCTGATGTGATTAAGTCAGCAGGTGGCAGTGGCGTGCACAATGTTGGCATGCACAGGGGTATTCCATTGAGCATTTTCCAGTCCTCTGTTCCTCAGGGTAGTGTTCTATGCACAACTGTCTTCAGCTGCTTCACCATTGACCACCACCCCCCCCAAGTCTTTCAACATCCTGATTTGGAAATATATGCTATTCGTTCAGTGTCACTGGGTCAAAGTCCTGGAACTCCACATCAGCATTACAGGTCAACTGAGACTAAATAGAGTTGAAAAGCATCTGCAATCCTTCCATCCTCCAAACCAAACAGAACGTAGTGATTAAGAATACAACTCACTACCTTGTTCTCAAGGGCAACTGACGATGAACAAAAGCTGGTCCATCTAATGAATAAAACAAAAATAGATTTACATCATTTTAATAGCTCAAAGGTCAGTCAAGGAGCTTTGCTGATTCCAGTACCCAGGCTTGGCCATGATCAGGTCATGTGTCACCACTCTGGGACTAGAAGTACATTAGTCAGGATGCTATGCATCACCAGTCTATTGGGGATGGTCAAATTTTTCCAACACTGAGTAATTGAAGTGACTGAATATGGTGACAGTGGATGGAAGAGCAGTAAATGACATTGCAAGAGCAGGATGAGGTCTCCATAATGAGTGTGTAATATGCACAAAGGGCATAAATGGTTTGTAGTATGAGAGAGTGAGGTGACTGAGAACTGTTGAGTGGACATAAAGCATGAATTACACTGAGAGATCTTGTGAATTAGCCTTGGAGAGATGACTATGCAGTGGGAGAGTTAGAGTGAGTGGCCGCCCTGTGAGGTGACAGAGAGAAAGTGTTGGAATTTAACAATGCTGAGCACAAACGATTATTAACTTTCTTCCTTATCTGCTTTGCTTTGTGTTTTGCCCAAGACAACACACTGACCCACACCTGCTAGCTTGGTCCAGGCTGGTTCGATCTAATGGTATGTCCTATTTTGCTGGTCAGCTGGACGAAGTCCTCCATTCATTATGCCATCCACAGCACATGAAGGTTCCTGTTGATGAATTTATGAGTGAATTTGCTTTCCTGGGGGCATCCTCCTTGTGGGTAATGTATAGGATAACAGTGTGAAGGCCAGTTCCTGCTTGTAGCATCTGACGTATGCATTGTGGGATTTAGATTTGGCTCCAGTGGTGTGAATGCCTCAAAAGCATGGATTGGTGAGTACTTTGATCTTCCGTCTGGCTTGATCACATGGTCTAGTGCCAAAGATTACACAATTAATGTGAAGAGAGGAAGATTGTGTGTGAAAACATATTTTGAATGAAAGTACAGTTTTTATTATCTTGAGTATTTTACAGTGAGAAAAACAATAAATTACAAACCATTTTGAGTAGTTCTAAGAACAAGAAAACCATAGGAAGATATAGCTTATGGAGAGTCCATCAGTCCTGAGCCAGCTCATCATGAACAATGCCAACACTGCTATCCCTCCTCCATACCTCACCATCACCAATGCCAGACCCAAGCAATGATGAAGTCACTGATCCTCGGGTGCCTTCTCTTGCCACTGGGCCTACCTCGCTGACATCACCACTGAGGATGTACCAACCACTGATTCCAACGCCAAGTCCCATGGTTGCCCCAGTAAAGTCAATAGGGGCTCACAAGCTGCCACCACAAGGTCCGCACTGGGCCCACTCGAGTCTGCACTGGGTCCACCTGTCGCTGCCAAGGCCATCTGAGCTCAGGACAAAAGGTAAGTAAAGGAAAGGAGATGGGGGAAAAAAACAGAATAAAAGAAAGAAAAGATAAGAAAGCTGGTTGGACTGGATGATCCCTAGTTCAAGACCTCTATTCTGTCACCATCTTGATGATTAAAAAAAAAATTGGGACTTGGCAGACTGGGTGCCATCAATCTTATTGAAAAGATACTCATTCATGCTTAGTCTTATGTAACGCGACACAAAATAATTCTCTGCTTTTATCACATTCTTTTGTATATTTTCAAATTCAAATATTCACACTAGTTTTCTTTAATGTACAAGGTAATGCCTTTTCCAATATTTCAATATTTGTGACAAAGCTTACTTTATCCATCGTTCATGTAAAGAATCTTTTTCCAGCCTTACCTGCGGTGATAATTTTAAATCGAAGGTTATAAATCACAAACTCCTAAACCAAAAATAGTAGCCTTTTCCTGGTCCTTCAATCTGGATCATAGTCTTGGCAATCTCTAAGTGAGGACTGCAGATGCTGGCAATCAGAGCTGAAAAATGTGTTGCTGAAAAAGAGCAGCAGGTCAGGCAGCATCCAAGGAGCAGGAGAATCGATGTTTCGGGCATAAGCCCTTCTTCAAGAACCTCTAATAGTACTGTACCCGGAGGAGAAAGCGAGGACTGCAGGTTAGAGCATCAGATTTGAGAAGTGTGGTGCTGGAAAAACACGGATCCGCTGTGCTTTTCCAGCATCACACTTTTCGATATTGTACCCATAGCCCTGGGACTAACAGCAATATAAGAATCAGCTTCACCACCAATTTCTCAAGAGTAATCAGGGGTGGCTAATAAATATTTGCCAGTGACGGCCACATCCTGTGGAAAATAATCTTTAAATTTAAAATTAATAATTTTTAAAACTTTCAATCTCTTACTTTCTATATTCCAGCAGAAAAAATTCCAAAACCTTGGTAGTATCTCATAACCCTTATATCTTTAATTTGCATTAACACCATATGCATTATCTAATGAATGATTATATACATGAGTGAGAGAGATGTTGACTTTCACTGACAATTTAATAGATTAGATTAGATTAGATTACTTACAGTGTGGAAACAGGCCCTTCCGCCCAACAAGTCCACACTGACCCGCCAAAGCGCAACCCACCCAGACCCCTACATTTACCCCTTCACCTCACACTACGGGCAATTTAGCATGACCAATTCACCTAACCTGTGCATTTTTTGGACTGTGGGAGGAAACCGGAGGAAAACACAGACACGAGGAGAATGTGCAAACTCTTCACAGACAGTTGCCTGAGGTGGGAATTGAACCCGGGTCTCTGGCGCTGTGAGGCAGTAATGCTAACCACTGTGCCACCGACAATAACCCATTTTAAAATTCATCTGATTCTTATTTTTATGTTCATCTCAATATAATTTGCCTTGTACTGCTACACATTATGAAAATCTACTCTGCCATTATTTCTATTATAATTTGCTGTATTTCATATTCGCAAACACAAAGTTGAGATTTTTTTTGTGACTTTGTCCATGTGCACCCTTATCCACAGGATATAAGTAAGGCAGACTTCAGGGAAGTTTAAAAATAGCAGTGAAGCCACTTGTTCTTAGAATAAATCCAAACAGACTCCACCTTGACAACTGCAAAGGACTCAACCACCATCCCTCCCCCACCCCCAATATGGGAGTTACAAATTTATAACATATTTGTAAATGCTTTTGAAGGTTTAGCAGGCTTTGTTTAAATGTGATTTTCTAAAGTGTCTTTTAAATTTCCCACTCTCAAATTGTAGACAAAAACAAACTTGATGAATGTTATCAGGGACTGTTGAAAAGAAACCTTTGCAAGATTGTTCTGATTAACAGGCCAGCTGTTGTAACATCAGGACTTGCAACATTTGTTAATATTTCTGTAAATGTTGTTATGTTATTATGCAAGCTTGGCTTTTTTTTCAAGCAGGGCTTTCTGAGCTCCAGCTTGATGAACAGGTTCACGGTTAGATTGACATTCTAAGGAATATTAAAGGATTAGCTTTATTTGATGTGGAGTAAGAATGGGAATGTGCTTGTTTCTATAAGAGGTACAAAAATTTGAATGGGCTTCATGAATGTGAGATTTTTCCACTTACATCAAGCATGTCCAATGAGAGACCTTTTAGATTTTTAGGAATTTATTTTATTTAGGCTCTTCATTATTGCTAAGGTCTGACCATGGCACTCAGTTAGCTTCATCTGTCATGGAAGGCAAGAATGGCAGAGGAATTAATTGGTCATGAGTTGGCATGGGTGTCAGCAAGGGGCTTGGGAAGTAGGTGAAGGGTATGCAGTTGGGTTGAGCAAGGACTAGAGAGCCTAGACATCCCTGTGTCCCATTTATTCTTTTTTCACACCCTTTAATGTCTTTCCATTGAATGTATTTTCCCATTCATGCATTTCCTTTCAAATTTCATATGTTGTCTTATATTTGTATGCATGTTATATCTTTCTTAAAATAGCTTTCGTCTTTCTTCCTCATTAAACCTTCAACTTCAGATCAGTCAGCAAAAATTGAGGCTGTTTGCCTACACCAAAATAAATTCATTTAAATTTCCAATTCTGCAAGTGAAAGGTAAGACCATCCCTTTGGTGCATTCATTTCTAATGCTTTATATTGAACATCAAGCTTTGTCTCCACACTGTCACTAACCTCATCTCACTCAGGGGCTTCCCACCTCACAATCCCTCAACCTTGGACAGCCTGCTGCTGCCTTCTTCCCAAAATCCACAACAGCATTGCTCAGGTAGATTTATTGTTGCAGCCTGTCCCTACCCCATGGAAATTAATTCTTCCTACCCTGACTCGTTTTTCTTTCCCCTGGTCCAGTTCCTTCCCACTTACATCCACAATGAAGCTTTACATTATTTTAAAATATCCAGTTTGCCAACACCAGCCAACTGCTCTTCACCATGGATGTGCTATCCCTCATCCATCCCCCATCAGGATGGCCTAAGGACTCTGTGCTTCTTCCTTGACAGAAAGCCTGGACCGTCCCCATCCACCAGAACTCTTCTCTGTCTGGCATTGCTCATCCTCACTTTGAGTGATTTCTCCTTTCATGCTTCTCACCTTTTTCAGGTCAAAGGTGTGGCCATGGGTGCCCATATGGCCCCCAGATATATCCATTTTTGTGGTACATTTCTTGTTCCAATCCTATTCGGGTCTCTCCCTGTAACTCTCTCTCTAGTATATCAATTACACAATCACTGTTGCTCCCCAGTCTCATCTGGAATTGAAGTAATTTATCAGTTTTGCTTTCAATTTCCACCCTGACCTCATGTTCACTGGTCCATCTCTGACTCTTCCTTTCCCTTCCTTGACATATCTGTTTCCATTTCTGGGGATAGGAGAGCCACCAATAACCAATGCAAACCTATCAACTACCATAGTTACCCTGAATCTTCACATCCTGAATCCTGTAAGGAGTCCTATCTAATCTTCAATTCCATCATGTATTTTCTGATGGTGCCATCTTCCACAGGGGCAATGACAATAGAGTTCCCTTGGTCCTTACTTTCTATCACAACAGACTCCTCAACCAAAGGATCTTAAGCCACCAATTCCGTCACCTCATTCCACCACCAGACACATATTCCCCCAGCATCCATTGTCAACTTTCCACAAGGACTGTTCCCTCTGGGACATGTTGGTCCACTCCCAACATTTCCCCACAACCCCAAGCCCTTTCCCATAGGGGAAGGCAATGGCCCTGTGGTGTTATTGCCAACTATTAATCCAGAAACCCAGTTAATGTTCTAGGAACCCTGGTTAAAATCCCGCCATAGCAGATTGTGGAATTTGAATTCGAGGAAATGTCTGGAATTGAGTTTAATAATGATCATGAATCCATTGTCAATTATTGGAATATAACTGGATGGTTTGAACCATCCAGTTCACTTACATCCTGATCTGGTCTACATGTGACCCCAGATCCAGAGCAATATGGTTAACTCTTAACTGTGTTCTGGGCAGTTAGGGATGGGCAATAAGTGTTTGCCTAGCTACATCCACCCACATCCCATGAGTGAAGTTAAAAAATGTAATCACAGAAGGTCAACACTTTACCTCCTCTCTTCACACTATTCAAGGCTCCAGTTACACCTTCCAGGTGATTAAGTGATTTACCTTTACTCTGGTTTTGTCTCTGCAGATGTTGCCAGACCTGTTGTGTTTCTTCAACAGTTTCTGTTTTGGGTTCATACCTCCAGGATCTGTAGTTCTCTGTGTTTATTTCATCACATTTTCCTGACTATTTCTTTCCTATCTATCAACTAACATTTTATTGTTGGTGTTATATTTTCTTTTATCTGCACCTGAACTTCTTTAACAGGCTCATGTAAGACAATTTATTGATTATCTTATTTACCAAATATAAACGTATGTAGATTATACATAGGATGTACGTGCATTCAATTCACATTTAGTGTATTTTATTTACTTAACCATGTCTTCACATTGGCAATCTATGACCAATGAAAACATATCCAAATATTTACTAACTTCATCTTGAATTAAGAATTTAGAAACATATGCATAATTACTGTTTACAATTGAGGTTTAGAACATTTTATTTAGTGTACTTGTCTCATACGAAAACACAAATTCATACCCCTAGTACACACCTTCACACAAATATTAGGAATTTGCAAACAGAAGCTTGTGAGCTCTGCAACAATGCTTGCCCAATAATGTAATGTTAGTCTATCTTCTCATGTTTCTGCTCTTTGCCTCACCATTTAAAGTTCTGTGCCTAGAATAGGGAGTTGTAAAACTTACTATTTAACCTGTTAAGTTATAAAGCTGGACCATATATGAGGATTGAGATAACTGGAATGCAAGTATTAAGTGATTGTGTCCAATCCTCAGCTTTCTTTGAGAGTTTTCCGACTTTGGCTGCACAGAGTAATGTCAGTAGTAGATATCTGTAGGAATTATATAACAACAGCCCCTGACTTGGCAGCAATTAAAATAAGAAGTTAAAAAAGTCATGAATTAGGCATTTGGCATTCCTGATACACAACAGCAAACTTCCTTAATTTATCTTTAACAATCCAGCTGTATAATTTCTGACACCACATACAAGCGAGATATACCAAGGCAACTTGATTCAGAACTTGTGAAGTCACAGTTTTGCTAACGATCTGTTTGAGGTGAGATGGGATGGGTGATGCCCTCTGTCAATTAAACTGTATCTTCTTCATCAGGACTCTCACCGGAGGGTAATGATGTAGTGAGATGCCATTCACCTTCGCGTGTATGATCATAATTGCAGCTGACTTAAGAGATCTAACAGAGTCCTCATTTTTCCATTGGATTCAAGGGAAGTGTTTAAGTCTTGATAACTCACTGTGAAACACAATTAATTCACATCTTTCTAATCAATATCAGCAGATTATGTTGCAGCACAGTGAACCTCGATCTGCTGATATCCCTTAGCCCTCTGTCCTTGGCCCACTTCTTTATTGCACTACACATAATAGATCTCTCTAATATTTGTTGCTGGTCTGAACTGTTCTGACATGCAAAAAACAATGTCTCATTATTCCATACCCAAACTGCATTAGGTGCCACCAATATCCTCTTAAATGACATGTCCTCAATTTCCCAGTGGCAACCTTAACAATACCTCCCTCACTTAACCTTGATCAGACTAAATTCTTTTGATTTGTTTCACCGAAGAAAACTGTTCCACAGAAACAAGTGAATTGCTTATTTCATGGTCATAGCCTTGATTGTGCATCTTCTCTTCATTATCACAGTATGTTAGTTAACAGTTCCCTCGATGTGTTATTAAAATGGGTCATGCTGATTAATTATTTTTAGTCAAGCTGATAGGACTCATTTGAAGCTGCCTTGTCTGCCTGTGTATCATTTTATCTATAATAAGGCTTTGCCCAGACATATCTGATTGTATTTACCCCCTTATCACACTGCAGAATATTTATTTGATTCTTTATGTTATTGAGTCAATGAACACACAGGGATTGATGATTTGGTTGGATGGAAGATAAAATGTTCATTCCTCAGAAGCTAATAATGAAAAAAATGTTCCACAATTAATTTTCATGGTTGATCAAGTCCAATAAACTTCAAAACTACCAACCAAGAATTCTAGGAATCAGGTCACACAACATGTATCTTTCAGGGGAGAATGTAGGATGTGCTCATATGCAGTATACATGGTCCACATTCCATACCAGATAAGGAATCCAGTAACCACACACACTGTCTGCCTCATACAGCAACTCCTGAAGCAAATTAGGAAGGCGTTGCTGTTTCAAATCAGGTTGCAATTGCAGACTATTGTAGAATATTTCCTTTGGTTTACATGAGCCAACCAGTGAGCTAAAGTGTTTACTGTATTGCAATCTTTTTCTCCACAGAGACTGCAAGGGGTTTTGGTGTTGGGGAGAAGGTAAAATACAGTGGCTTGTCAACCCACCAAATACCCAGCTGTTCCTGTCCTGCCCTTATTTTGCCTGTTCAGGAGTGAAATTGGACATCCCAACCCCTATTGGGGCCAGTGGGCTCATTTGACTCCCACCGGGATTTAACTGATGGGAGGATATGACAAGCAGGAGGTCCTTTTCCTGTCCTTTCTATCATTGGCCATACCAAAGTTGCCCACATCTTAAAGGCTCACAAATGATGAATCTCACACCCTCTTGCCAGGGCTGTCTGGTTGAGCACAAGACAAGAGTCCCAAACCAGTACAATGTTGCCATGCACCTCACGTTTTCCTAATCCTCTGGTGCAGAGATGCCAGTTGGACTGGAGTAGACAAAGTCAAAAGTCACATGACACCAGTTTATAGTCCAACAGGTTTATTTGAAATCACAAGTTTTCTGAGCAACACTCGACCATCAGGTGCAGTCAGATGTGAAGGGACAGCACTTACACCTTATCCAGAAAGGATTGGAAAGTGATAGCAGGCCTCTCTTTTATTTATTCCTTTGTCTGGGCCCAATGATTTATGAAGTTAAGGAATGATAAACATCTTAACATTTCCTCCTTTGCCACTATTTAGATGTATAATAAAAAAAATATGTTATTGTGTTACATGCACCCTGCAATATTTCATCCAATCAAATGTAATATTACAGTCCTTTTTTAACTACACGCCTTTTACATCCGTTATGTGATCTTTCTGGTGTCTAATTCGCTCTGCTCTTCCCTTGCTTACCTTCTTGCACTTTTTGTAAATATAAAACATCTTCGAATTTTCCTTGATTTTAAGAATTCATATCTTTCATGCCTTCTCTGCTCTTTCCCAATTTCATTTCTAATTTTATTCCTGCACTCTCTCCTTATAGTAGGGATTTGGTGGCCCTGGTCAGGGTACAGAGGAGAATTACTGGGACGTTGCCTGGCCTGAAGAGTTTTAGTCATAAAACGCGATTGGATACACTGGGGGAGTTTTCCTTGGAGCAGAAGTGGCTGAGGGGATACATGATTAAGATGCATAAGATTATTAGGGGGATAGACAAGATCGACAAAAAGGAATGTTTCTCCTTGTTGGAGATATCAGTGATGAGACGCCATAGATTTAAGGTAATGATCAGGTAGTTTAAAGGGAATGTGAAGAAAAATATTTTCAGCTAAAAGGATAGTGGGAATCTGGAACACACTGCTTGTAATTGTGGTGAAGACAAAAGCCCTTGTAACATAGAAGAAATATTTAGTTTGAACTTGCATGCAAAGGAACACAAGGCTATGAGCCAAGTGCTAGAAAATGGGATTAATGGTTTTAGGGTTGTTCTTGACCAGAGTAGACCTGATAGGCTGAAGGGGATTCTGCAGGGGACTTCTTGGTATCTTATAAACTCTCTTCTGTTGCCTATTCAAGTATATTTGCTTATTGGTATCCAAAGGACACTAGATTTTAAATTCTCACCATTTACCTCCTCAGGAAATTAATTAGTCTGCATCCTCTTCACCTCATTTGTGAAAGTCTCCCTTGGCACCTTTTCAGTATAAACTAGGGTCTTGGTTGTGAGAACAGGGGCTTCTTGTTTAGTGGGGAACCATCTGTGTACCACAGGATGCGTGATCAGGAGCCGCCCCCACCAATCTTTCAGGAAGGTCATTGGGTTATTGCTGATTATCTGTCCATACGGTGAAACACCCATCTGCTTCGGCTAAACACCAGTGGTGACAGGAAAGGTCCTTAAATGATGTTTAATTGGCCACCTAACGGCCTGTTAGGTTCAGGCTGGGGGGGGGGGGGTCATCCATCAACCTCCTTGTTATAGGTAAAATGACACTGGCAACAGAAATGCAATAGGCCAGCTGACCCAATTTATATCTAACCCAGTACCTCCCAGAATACTCCCGGGAGCCCCATGAAAGCCAACCAGTCACTCTTACACAGAAAGATGTGATTACGCTTATTAAAGCTATACCGGCCCTTGGTAAACCATCTACTCAGAGCCAGTCTCCTGTTTGGAGGACACTTTAGAAGTTTCTTTTCGAAAGAGAAGTAAAATGTAATAATTACCAATCAAAATGGACTACTATTTGGCAGCAAGTCATTTGAATAAACCAACTTTTCTCATTGGAAACAATCATTAACTGTTTAATATGACTGACCTGTAATAGTGTTTTTTTTCAAAACTCCTCATCATCTAACTAGCCTGCCAATCAAGTTAATAGCCAAAATGCTCAGCAATTCAGAAATGGAAAAGTGCAATAATTCAACAGAAACAGGAAAGTATTTATTGAACTTCAGAATTCAGTCTTCACCAAAAGTCGAAGTGTAGAATCTTCCACCTCTGCACTTTTGTTGGGAGCTGTGCCCATTGAAAAACACATATTCACTCATACGGCTTTATGTTACTTTAAAGACTGCACATGTTGAAAAGTTCTGGCATGCGTTCTTAGTAGGATGGCCTTCTTGCCAGGAACATGAAAGCAAAAAATAGTCTTTCAAGTCTCCAATACTGAAGTTATCATAAAACACTGAACTTTTGAATTCGGTATCTCCTACTTTGCTTTACAGGATGCATGAAATTTATATGAATTCATCATAAAGTCTTAATCATACTAACACAGAGTACAAGGAGAAAGTGCAGAGCTCCAATGTGCACTAAATCATGCTTAATTTTACTTAACAAATGGGACTTTATTTGTGGTACATCATTCCAAAATACACAGTGGTAGCACTTCCACTCTTTTGCTTTATGCTGGCTCCCACACAAGCACAATTTAAATGTAAATCTTTGGTGATGTGTAGACAATGGGGAGAGGTATTGTGGAGATGTTTTTTCTTGACAGAAGTCACTGGCAGCTGATAATACTGTCACTATGGGTATGGTATTAAAGTGGTTCTGAGGAAAGGTCACTGGACCTGAAATATTAATTCTGCTTGCTCTCCACAATGCTGCCAATCCTGCTGAGTTTTTCTGACAATCTCTGTTTCGTATTAAAGAGCTTTTTGGGCAAATAGGAAGTCTACATCATGATGACATTGTTCCTGTCCAACTCTATTGTAATTAACATAAGACTCATCAAGAATACAATGTAGGTATGGATGTTTTCAGATTTATGTTAAACCTATGAATATTTCACATGACATTGGTTTCACTATATTCCTGAACACATCAAGGTTATTTGTTGATACATTTTTGGCCAGAGAGCTAATTGTGCTGGTGCTCCTCATGGTTAACATGCCCTTGATGGTCGCAGGGGAGTTAGTGAATTTTCTTTATTGTGGATGAAACAATGATATGTTCTTGTGTTCACTCTTTACTGAATATTCATTTTTGCCAGACTGAGAGATGGCTGAATTTTAGAGGGCACAGGCTGGCCTTCGCTTTCATGAATCGTAAAGAACATTGCCTGAGATCACACAGAACTAGCATAATTGAAATATTGTTGGTGAATCTTTTTTAAAAATTTATTCATGGAAGGTGGGCATCACTGGTTAGGCCAGTATTTATTGATTCCAAGCCATCAGGGTAGACCAACATGTGGACAGAACTGATACCATAATGTTTTACCCCATCATTATCCCACTACCCAAGTCCCTTCCCTTTTCCACACTTACACATGTCAGACCCTCCTTCATATGCCTGATATCCACACACCAGTGTCTGCCCACCCTGATTCAAACTTGCCAGTTCTGTGTACCCACAGACCGACAGAGCTACACAGAAAACCCACTGACCTCAGACACAGCTCCACAAATTGGACTTCTGTTTGTCACCTTCAAACAAACATAACTGAGTGCTGTGAGTTTCTTGTGTGCCACTGACTTTGGAGGTGGGGTATAAAGTTAAAATGTTTATTCTGAAGACTGTTCATGATGCACATATGTATTACCTGCCACAGGATAGTGCGATATACCACAAAAACACACCACTTACTGAAATTCTGATCTCAACTCACTGTCAGGAAATCAAACTTTCAGATCAATTCAGTCATTCTGAGTGCTGTGTTTTATACTGCAGCACGCTCTGTAACTCTCCTCCAACCCACCCAACCTAATGTTACTGTTGGTAGTAAAGACAATCAGTTTTTTCGTTAATTTATTTTAAACACAGAATTAGGAAATGTTGGGTTGGATTATATAAATTGCTGGAAGAACTCAGCAGGTCTGACAGAATCTTTGGAGAGAAATCAGAACTGAAAGAAGTGTCACTGGACCTGAATCTTTAACTCTGATTTCACTTCACAGATGCTGCCAGCCCTGATGTGTTTTTTCCAGCAATTTCTGTTTTTCTTCCAGATTTACAGCATGCTAGTTCTTTTTTTTTAAAATTTGGATATCTTACAGCCATATTCTGGGTATAAAATCAGAGTAACAAAGTAATTGCAAGGGGATTGTGTCATGCACCTTAGGGATGCCTGAAAAGCAATCACCAAATATTGTACTAAAGCTCGAAACCTCTGGGGTTAAACCTAATGCAATAGACCCCATGCATTGAAAATTAGTAGTGTTTTCTGTGTAGTTACATGACTATGTGTAACAATTATATACCTTACTATTGCAGGACACACAGCCTACAATATCTAACTTGTAAAATTATTTAAAGTTATTAATCAAATCAGAATCATCTATGATTTATGGAATTGCTCTTTTTTAAGTATAAAGGCATCTTGTAGACTTTGTTTGATGCTGACTGTGCATTTTAGGCTTTCATAATACAATTGTTATACAGAGTGAGTGAAAACTCTAGGAGTGGGACCTACTGGCATGTTGCCATTACTGAAGAATGTTGGAAATTAATAAAGCATTATCAGCTAATAAAATAAAAAATACTTTCAGATTTTGATCTACATTGTGCCTAATAGACTTTCTGTTGTTGTAAAATAGTAACTTTGGCCTAAATTGTGCCAATATGTGTAACTTCAAAATCTATCAAAAACATTAGCATGGAAGAGACCATGATCTAGAAGGCAATTTCTTAGGATATAAATAGTCTATTATACTTGGGATATACCAAAGCCTTCGATATCTTCAAAATGGGGATATTAAACAATATGATTTGTAATTGTGAGAAATAGGGCTCGCACTTTTTTCTTTCTAGATAAGTGTCAGGACAGAGCAAATTCATCAATCTTTTGTTCATTGCTCTGAAGAAACGTCAGGCCAGATTTGAAATATTAAATCTGTTTTCTCTCTCCAAAAATGCTGCAAGACCTGCTGAATTTCTCCAGCTTTCTCTGTGTTTATTTCTGATTTCCTGCACCTACATTATATTGCTTTCAATTCATCAACTTTTTCTTTGCTTGCACCTCATTTTTATATTGTTCTGGGTGACCTCACCCAAGGGTCACATGCACTTTGATGCACTGTACTTGCTGCCCCTTCAGATCTGCTGCCTTTTATTTAATCTTTTCTTCACCTTATATATCTACTTCCTAAAAATAAACTGCTTTGTTCTGTGGTTGGGATGTAGAGGGGTATTTGAGGCTAACATGTCTCTCAAAGGAATGCTGCTTTTTTTAGTGGAATAATTCTTCATTTATATCTAAACATGTACATAAAGGGGACCTTCACATGAAGTTAGAAATCTGCTTCCTTCCAGACTGCTATAACTAGTCATATGACTCTGACAGCATGGCTACATCAGTACCATCTGCATGCTTGTGATGTCAGGCTCATTGCTTGGGAGAGATATTTCAAAGGAAGCAAATCCTCACAAATAGGTTCCAAGTTTCTTGGCATTGTCCTTCACAAATGCCGACAAAACAATCTGAAAGCAAGTGTTCAGTATCACCAGCGCACCAACACAATGAAGGGTGATTGCTGATATTACCAAACCTGCAGTACATCAAAAGATATTCTTAAATTTTTCAAACTATTTTTTCACATGCATTACAACATATGTAGAAGATTTCTTCTGCTCATTTTGTGTTGCAAATATATAATTGTGGTCTATTTCATTGCATGTGGATTATTATGTCTCAAAATATTACAGGGGGTCCTGATTTACAAATATTTGACTTATGAAAGCCCCTACTTGTGAATCTGATCTCGTGCAAGGGGTGTAATTATAAAGATCTGACATACAAATGTTTCCTTTATCTATGAACTGCTATTTTATGTTATCCTGTATTATGTTCTGACTTGTGTACAAATTGACTTGTAAACAGACTCAAGAATGGAACCTGTCTGCAACCTGAGAATCGCCTGTGCACCGATTTGCTTGACTCCTTCCATGCAGAGATGTTTGATATCAAGTTCTTCTATCCATAAGTAATAAAAGGGAGAATTAAATTTATTTCTGTCATCATTTAGATATCTTTGGAGGAGGCAGTGAGCTAGTGGCAATATCACTGAACAAACAATCCAGGACTCCGGATTAATCACAGAATCCCTATAGTGCAGAAAAAGATCATTCGGCCCATTGAGTCCTGCACTCTCTCTCCAAAGAGCATCCGACCCAGACCCAGCTCCCTACCTTATCACTCCACATGTACCATGGCTAATTCACCGAACCAGCCCCTCCCTGGACACTATGGGCAATTTAGCATGACCAATCCACCTAACCTGAACTTTAGACTGTGAGAGGAAAACGGAGCACCCAGCAGAAACCCATGCAGACACAGGGAGAACATGCAGCTCGACACAGACAGTCACCCAAGGCTGAAGTCGAATCCGGGTCCCTGGTGCTCTGAGGCAGCAGTGTTAACTACTGATGCAACATGCCACCCATATCTTAATGTTCTAGGACATGGATTTGAATTGCACAATGACAGATGGTAAAATTCGTTTTTATTAAAAGCCAGAATAAAAAGCTAGCTTACTGGCTTTATTCCTGATGAAGGGCTTTTGGCCGAAACATTGATTTTGCTGCTCCTTGGATGCTGCCTGAACTGCTGTGCTCTTCCAGCACCACTAATCCAGAATCTGGTTTCCAGCATCTGCAGTCATTGTTTTTACCATGCTGCATCAGTGCCAGGGATCAGAATAAAACCCAACTTCATCTAACAATTTCTGTATGCAATAGAACTTTCAGGAGTTGTATTACAGTTCATAATAAACACATCACCATTGCATTAAGCATTAATTGAATTGTTGCAAAATTTGGGAAACTGCTCAGATAAAAACATAGCAGTTTATAGAACTGGGACATCTGAGTTGAAGATTTTTACCCACCAGAGGCTCAAAGAAAAGACTTCTTTCATTTTTCCCATGGTTATGCATCATTAATGCACATGCCACTATATTATTAATGTGAAGACTGTCACGACAGATTATGTCCGCTATGGTATACGAATTTCTAAAATCTTCAAGGCAAGCATATTGCAGTTCACGCCTTAGGAAGAAAGAAAGCTCCAGTGCTTATGAAAGTCTGAAGAGTGATCAATAATCATGAAAGAAAAGGCCGTGCTTGAAAAAACATTTAATTTGTACTCTCTTACCCAAAACCATTGTAAAGGTCAGAATTTCCTGAGACGTTCAAATAGTATCACTCAAAATGACAACCCCACAACAAATAAATGGCTTTCAAATAATTACTCAAAGCCAAGATGAATGAGCTTTATGGTTGCTTTTGATTCCAATTTAGAGGAACATCACTCATTTTTCCTTTAAAAGTATTTAATGTTTATTTTATGTTACTGACTTTCAGTATGGTGGAACAATGGAATTGTGGGCCATAGCAATATTCTGGGTTAGGGTCACAATATTACACATTAAGTAAGAATTGACCATGTTAACTCATGTTTCAGTCCAGAGATGTTATCTTTGTAGCCTCTAATTGTTCCCTGCCCTGCCGACTCCAACTTCATCTGATAATTTCTTTTTTTTAAGATTTGGAATGATCGCAGTCTCCAATTGACTACTACTAATTTGAAAATGTATCCTCCTGTTCTGCTCACTTTAATTGATATTTTTGATGCCCTTAACAATCTTATATATTCCACAAAAATCACATTTTTGTTACCTCTTTTCCAAGCTTAAACATTTCTCCAGTTCTGTTCCATAATTTCAGCCCTTGTCATTGGGGAATTAGCATTACAACTCCTCACCCCACTAATTCCAGGACTTGAACATCTCCTCTTGTTTCTTGGTGAATGTAATTAAGTACAGCTTTCAAGGTCTGTTCAGAAGTTCAAATTCCTCTACCTCATGTTGATATTTATTTCACTAGAGTTTAGAAGAATAAAAGGTTGTTTCTTTGTGATATGTAAAATCCATAAGAAACTTAATAGGTAAATGCTAGGGAAAGTTTACCCAGATGAAGAGTCTGCAATATAAGATCACAGCTTTTTAGGTCTATGATGAGTAGAAATGTATTCACTCAGAATATTACAAGCTTTTGGAATTCTCTGAATTTTTGGAATTCAGACATTTGGTATGTTCATGCCAGAGATTGAACCAAGGGAATCAAGGGATACAGAGCCATGCAAGAGCTAGGCCTGAGCTAGATGATCAGTTACAACAGAATCACATAGAATAGCAGGTTCAAAAGGCTAAATCATCTACTCCTTTTCGTTGTGTTTTAATGTTATTGAGGGTAATGTTATAATACAGAATTTAAAGTTCAGTCTCGAATCAGAAACCACAGAAATACATGGTAGATCAATGACAATGTAAAGATTCAAGTTCACAGAACCACAGAAGTGTTATGGTGCAGGAAAAGCCCATTTGGCCCATCTTACCCACACTGTCTCTTCAAAAGAACATCATTACCTAATGCCAATCTCCTGCTTTTTCCCTGTATCCTTGCACATTACTTTTAGCTAAGTAATCATCCAATGCCCTGTTGAATGTCTCAATTAAATCTGCTTCCAACACATTTCCAGGCAGTGGAAAAAACCCAACTACTTCCTGAGCTGAAAACTGTTTTTCCACACTTGACCTTTGCTCCTTCTGTAATTTTCATGTTTGGGATATGTCTTTTCAAAATCATCCAACGTGCTGCAGAAGCCCTTTAACAGGCCATCAAGGATGTTTGATCTAAAAACCAGAGAAGCAGGGGAAAGACAGAGATCAAATCTAAAGTAGCTCACATGGGCTTGCTATAAGCCAGGCCACTGCCAATCTTTTGGGAATGATTGACACCAGACATTGCGGGTAAAAATTGCAACCACTTTACTTATTTCACCAAAATCCTTTGATAGTACTTTCCCAACACATGCACTAAATTTGAGAATTTCCTTAATCCATCGCATGGGTACACATACAAAATTCAAAGGTGATAATCAAATTACAAACAAAAGTCGTGACATGATTTTCCCATTCCCCAGTGTCATAGGCATACAGAACATTACACAATTAGAAAAGACTTTTCACCCAATCTGACCTATCCATGACACTCAGCCACCCACTCGCTCAAATACCTACCAGTTGTATCTCATAATGGCTGCTGCTGTCTGAAGTCAGTCCAGGTCTTTGTTCAAGGAAGACAGTGAATTCAGCTGTTATCACATGATCTGATAGCTTGTTCCAGGGGGTCACTGTTGTTTGAAACAAATGTTTAATCTAGTTCTACCATCTGATAATGCATAAGCATGACCTCTGGTTCTGGTGCAACTTGCCTCATCAAAATAAGAATTCACCATGGGTACAAGTTAATGGCTTCTCTCTCTCTCTCTGTCTCTCTCTATATATTTATATAGGTTTTTAAGCTAGCTGGATAACTAAAATATTTATGCAGGAATCAATCTCGTTGTCCTCCTCTGAATCATTTGTTCAGCCTGTATATCACCCACATATGAGGGGATCAAAACCGGTCATAATATATCCACAATATCTGCCTACAAAACTTCCTTTTGAGGTCTGATTCAGATTAGCTGCTCTGTAAAAAAAGAGTAAACATGATCCTTGTGACTCCCAGCGCTACAGCTTGTAAAAATCTCTGATAAGGGTTTCAACTTATCTCTTCCCCTTAAGAATCTTGAATTCTTTCTATTGTGAGGTTTATTTTTTATTCTTTTTTAAGAGTAAACAATCTGAGACTTTGAACATTTCTTCACTGTTCAAATGCCTTAAGGTAAGAATCAGTTTTGGTTGTATTTTTTGTTCACTGCCTCTGGTGCCGAGAACAGCTTGTTATAATATGGAACCCAGAATTGTAAAAGATAGTCCAGATAATGTGGCAGTTCTTTATACAGAATTATAATTATGTCCTGGGATTTGTCTTTTATCTCTCTGGCTAGACGTTCCAAGATCTGCCTTGTTTTCCATATTACTTCTGCAAATTGAGCTCTTGGTTTCGGTCATCTATCTCAATACCTTTCTAATCCTTCAAGTTTTCAATTCAAGAAAAAGCAAACACGTCAAAAAAACTTGTGAAATACTTGTCAGAATATCAATCCATATTGCAAAGTCTTATACTTAACAAGTAAACAAATCCACCGAGGGAATATGTTACAGAAAACACTCTCTGCTTACACCAGCAAGAAATTTAAACATCACAGTAAGTTGTGCAGTGCAGTGATAAGAGAAAATTACAAATTTTCTATCATGTATAACTCCCAGTGAAAGGAACCCTGACCACAAACTTTGACATCCATCGATATTTGTCTGTTTTCCCCATCGCTCACACTTTCAGGTAGTGTCAAAAAGTGTGGGCTGGAAAAGCACAGCAGGTCAGGCAGCATCCGAGGAGCAGGAGAGTCGACATTTCGGACATAAGCCCGTCTGCTGGGAAATTAGGGATGACTAAATGTGGGTAGTCATAAAGTTAAAGGTCATTTCCTCCTCAAGTTCTTTCCTTCTGGAAGTTGATTGAGTGGGATATCATGTTCTTTTGGAAATCCTGCCATTTCCACTCAATCTGAATTATCAGTAGGTATGAAGCAGGCACACTTAAGTGTGCAAAAGGGTCAGTGGTGGGCCCTTGTGATTATACCCCAGTAATACCAGCTCTAAGAGAAATGGATTGTTGGTAGGATAGTGACAAAGCAGTTACACCAGCATTTAGGTCAAACAGCCAAGGCTGTCCTGATGGAACAGGAAACTATTGTTCATTATTTCACGAGTTCCATTTGATAAATGCTCTAGTTCTGCTATTGCTGACTTATACATTTGTTTCTGTTACTCAAATAATAATAAAAATTATGATTTGAATTAGGGCATGGGAGCAAACAAGAAATCCCAACTGACCATATTTCCAAAGATTAGATTAGATTAGATTACTTACAGTGTGGAAACAGGCCCTTCGGCCCAACAAGTCCACACCGACCCGCCGAAGCGCAACCCACCCATACCCCTACATTGACCCCTTACCTAACACTACAGGCAATTTAGCATGGCCAATTCACCTGATCTGCACATCTTTGGACTGTGGGAGGAAACCGGAGCACCCGGAGGAAACCCACGCAGACACGGGGAGAACGTGCAAACTCCACACAGTCAGTCGCCTGAGGCAGGAATTGAACCCGGGTCTCTGGCGCTGTGAGGCAGCAGTGCTAACCACTGTGCCACCGTGCTGCCCTAGATGTAAGATGGTGTCCTGTATTTCCTGTTAACCTTCATGTTTACTGCATTCTGTTCTGTTGCCCTAATGCACTTGTACGGTATGATCTGCCTGTAAAGCATGTAAGACAACATTTTTCATTGTATCTCAGTACATGTGACAGTAATAAATCAAATCAACTCATATGTTCATGACTCTGCAAGAGATGAAGATGAGGAACAAACAGGAGAGGAGAGTAGCAAGAGAGTGTTCAGCAAGACTTGCTGCTCCTGCTAACTTTAGTTCAGTTTCATAAATTGAAATGAGGAGGTGACAAACATGGTTACTGTTCAGAATGAATACAAGCTTAGGAACAGAAGCTTGAACAAATATCATTTGACTTACAACATAGAAAATAGAACAATACAGTGCAGAAAAGGCTCTTTGGCCCTCGATATTGCACTAACTGGTAAACTAATCTAAGCCCATCTTCCTACACTATCCCATCATCAACCATATGCTTATCCAAGGATTGTTTAAATCTCCTTAATGTGGCTGAGTTAACTACACTGGCAGGCAGGGCGCTCCATGCCCTTACCACTCTCTGAGTGAAGAACCTGCCTCTGACATCTGTCTCAAATCTATCACCCCTCAATTTGTAACTATGCCACCTTGAACAAACTGATGTCATCATCCTAGGAAAAAGACTTCTATTGTCTACTCTATCTAATCCTCTCATCATTAGATTAGATTAGATTACTTACAGTGTGGAAACAGGCCCTTCGGCCCAACAAGTCCACACCGCCCCGCCGAAGCGTACCCACCCATACCCCTACATCTACATCGACCCCTTACCTAACACTACGGGCAATTTAGCATGGCCAATTCACCTGACCTGCACATCTTTGGACTGTGGGAGGAAACCCACGCAGACACGGGGAGAACGTGCAAACTCCACACAGTCAGTCGCCTGAGGCGGGAATTGAACCCGGGTCTCCAGCGCTGTGAGGCAGCAGTGCTAACCACTCTGCCACCGTGCCGCCCACCTTGTATGTCTCCATCAAATCCCCTCTTAGCCTTCTTATTTCCAATGAGAACAGACCCATGTCTTTCAGCCTTTCCTCATAAGACCTTCCCTCCAAACCAGGCAACATCCTGGTAAATCTTCTCTGCACCTTTTCCAAAGATTCCACATCCTTACTGTACTGTAACTCTACACAGTATTCCAAGTGCGGCTGCTCTAGCATTCTGTATAGTTGCAGCATGGCATTACGGCTCCGGAACTAATCCGTCTACCAATAAAACCTAACACACCACATGCTTTCTTAACAGCACTATCAATCTCGGTGGCAACTTTCATGGATTTATGTACATGGACTCCAAGATCCCTCTGCACATCCACACTCCCAAGAATCTTTCCATTGACCCAGTATTCTGCCTTCCTGTTATTATTCCCAAAGTGAATCACCTCACATTTATCTGTATTGAACTCCATTTGCCACCTCTCAGCCCAATTCTGCAGTTTATCCAAGTCCCCTTGCAACCTGCAACATTCTTCCACACTGTCCACTATTCCACCGACTTTACAGTCATCTGCAAACTTACTAACCCATCCGCCTACACCTGCGTCTAAGTCACTTATAAAAACAACAAACAACAGTGGTCCCAAAACAGATCCTTGTGGCACACTACTAGTAACCAGACTCCAGGCTGAATATTTTTCATCAACCACCCCTTGCTGCCTTCTTACAAAAAGCCAGTTTCTATCTAAACTGCTGTATCACCCTCAATTCCATGCCTCTGCATTATCTCCAACAGCTTACCATGTGGAAACCTATTAAAGGCTTTACTGAAGTCCATGTACACCACGTCAACTGCCCTACCCTCATCCACATGCTTGGTCATCTTCTCAAAAATCTGAATGAGGTTTGTGAGACATGATCTGCCCTTGACAAAACCATGTTGACTCTCTGCAATCGAAGTGTTGCTTACTAGATGATTATAAATCCTGTCTCTTATAATCCTTTCCAAAACTTTTCCTACAACAGGTGTAAGGTTCACCGGTCTACAATTACCTGGGTCATCTCTACTGCCCTTCTTGAACAAGGGCACAACATTTGCAATCCTCTAATCCTCTGGAACTAAACCTGTAGACAATAATGACTCAAAGATTAAGGCCAAAGGCTCCAATACCTCCTCCCTAGCTTCCCAGAAACTCTTCGGATAAATCCCATCTGGCCCAGTCGATGTGTCAACTTTCACTCCTTCTAGAACTTATCACATCTCTTCCTTACTAACCTCAATTTTTTCTAGTCCATTATCTTGTATATCATTCTTCTCCTCTACAATATTCTCCTCTTCCTGAATGAAAACCAATGAGAAATATTCGTTTAGTATCTCTCTGATCTTCAGAGCGTCCCCATACAACTTACCACTTCTGTCTTTGACTGGACCTATGCCTACCCTAGTCATCAATTTATTCCTCACATACCTATAGAAAGCTTTAGGGTTCTCCTTTGTTCTACCTGCTAAAGACTGCTCATGTCCTCTCTTTGTTCTTCTTAACTTTCTCTTTAAATCCTTCCTAGCTTATCTGTAACTTAAGATGGAAAAAATCTGGAAGCATAGCATTTTTTTCTTCTTTTACCTTGCAAACCTATCTGGAATAAAAAAATTGAGCTGGGCACTTTCACTCCAGAACCCATCACTCAATGCCACACAGGCAAGCAGTGGAATTCAGCATTGAGCATGAATGCTAAAGGTGGTCATTTGAGAACAAATTATGAATGGAGCAGATAGCAAAAACATGAAATTACTTTTATAGATAAATCTTAATGTTCCAGGCTATTGTTATATCTACTGTGGCTAGATTTCATGATTAAATGCAGTAAAATTAATGTGTCACAAATAATGTAGCTACTTCCTTGATATAGTTATATGTGATGCAAGCAATTGGCATTAAATAGAAAATGTATTACGGTAATTGAGAATTCTATAACTTATGAAATAAGGGTCTCATAACTTCTAGCTGCCAACATAAGTGAAGGTTGTATTTTGCAGCAGTGTGTTTAATAAAGCTGCCTCATAACTACAATACATCAACCCCGTGAACAGCAAAGCTTTTATCACTGTCTTGACTTGCTGTTCTGCCTGGGCTTCCCAGAACGTAATCGTTCAGCTGGTTTAAATCTA
Organism: Chiloscyllium punctatum; assembly: GCF_047496795.1. Classification (NCBI taxonomy): domain Eukaryota; kingdom Metazoa; phylum Chordata; class Chondrichthyes; order Orectolobiformes; family Hemiscylliidae; genus Chiloscyllium; species Chiloscyllium punctatum. Next base: position 73,475,524 of record NC_092741.1, on the reverse strand, counting down.
TATAAAACAGAAGGAAAACTGACCTTTTCCTGGACTATGCAAACACATTACTTAGTAATTTAAATGAAAGTAGAAGCCTACAATTTAGAATACTCCATTTACTCATCAGTTAGAGCACAAGTAGAGTCAGAGTTAATTTGAGAGTGTCAGGTAGGGAAAATCTAAAATACACAAAACAAATGCTGGCAATATGTTTTTTTACCTCACTATTAGCCTGTGTAACTTGAATGTGTAATTTGAATGTGTGATCCTGAATTTATGAAATGTATCAGGACTGACAGGCAATAAAGATCAGGGAAACCATAAGAAAGGTCTGAGCCAAGCAGGTCAAACATTACTGTCTTTATAATGTTGGCACATTTGCCATCAGCTCTGAAGACATCTACACACCTAATCAGTCCAGTTACATTGTAAATGTTGTTTCAGGAATGAAAGTTTCCATCCAATGATGTTTGCAATCAGTGACACACTTTCAGTGGGAGAGGTCAGGGTTCTTTTAGTCTTCATGCATAATAAATAAGCAAGCTCCTACATAATTAAAAGGAATACCAGCAATATAAATTAAGAGGAGTTTGTCCTGTCAAAGCTGGTAAATTGTATTTAAGCCATGTGACAACATATCTAATATTTTTCATTGGGTTTTGTCTCGCCTATCTCAACCAGTTTCATTGTCATCAAAATGTTTTTCCCCTAACCCTTAATACCTTACTGATTGAAAAACTGACAGTATCAGTCTTGAATGTAATCAATGACCGAGCCTTGATAGTCATCTGTGGTAAATAATTCCAGAGTCTTATTTTTGAATAAAAATGTCTTCTTCTTTATTTATGAACTCATCTGAACATTGGACAAATCTGATAATTGTTAGTTAGCAAGAACCATTTGAACATTTGATATTGATGGCAAGTGTTGTCGTAAGTGTTGTTGGGGGCAAGGAAGAGGTGTGAATATAAGACCTTAAGATATAGGAGCAGAATTAGGCCAGTCAGGCCATTGAGTCTGACTCACCATTCAATCATGGCTGCTGTCTTTCTCAACCTCATTCTCCTGCCTTTTTCTCCATAAGCCTTGATGCCTTTATGAATGAAGAACCTATCTATCTCTGTCTTCAAGACACTCAATTACTTTGCTTCCCCAGCTTTCTACAGCAATGAGTTCCACAGATTAACTACTCTGTCACTGAAGAAATTCCTCCTCATATCAGTTCTGGAGGGTTTTCCCTACATTCTGGAGCTGTGCTCACAGGTCCTAGTCCCTCCAATTTGTGGAAACATCTTCTGCACATCCACTCTATCCCGACTTCTTAGTATTCTGTAGTTTCAATCCCCATATCCACTCAGCCTTGTAAACTCCTCACATGACAACTCCTTCATTCCTGGGATCATTCTTATAAACTTCCAGTGCACCCCCTCCAATATCAACACATCATTCCTTAGCTATGAGGCCCAAAATTGTTCACAATATTACAAACATAGTCCTACCAGAGACTTATAAAGCCTCAGCACTCCATCTCTGCTCTTGTATTCTAGCTGTCTTGAAATGAATGCTAACATTGCATTTGCCTTCCTAACTGCCAACTGAATGTTTATCTTCAGGGCGTTCAGAATTAGGACTCCCATGTCCCTTTGTGCTTCAGATTTCCAAAGCCTTTCCCCATGTAGAAAATAGATTATGCTTCAAATCTTCCTGCCAAAGTCATTGTCTAACTTGCTTATTTCCTGCTCAGAGAACTCTAACAGATTTGTCAGGCATTACCTCCCCTTGACGAAGCCGTGCTGACTCAGCCCTATTTTACCATATACTTCCATGTGCTCAGCAATCCCATCCTCAAAAATATCTTACCATCCACCAAGGTCAGACTAACTGGTTTATAATTTCCCATCTTCTAACTCCCTCCCTTCTTGTACAAGCAAGTCAGGCAAGAGAAAGCCATGGGAACTCACAACTGTGTGATTTGGCTGAGTATACCCTGTGAAATAAGATGTACTGTTCTTTATAAGAACAGGTTTGTGTCTTCCCAGAGAAATGATTTCCATGTCCATCATTACTACTGATTGAGTTGGTCAAATCCAAATGCGCATAGCTGCTAGACATGCAGTCATGCGCAAGAGCCCTTATGTTCTGTTGCCTGCCTGGAACTAGAGTGAAGGAGATGTCTTTGGATTTGGAGAGGAACTTGGAGTGGGAAGATGAGGGGCGCAATCAAGTTGTTATTGTCTATGTTGGTGCCAATGACATTGATGGGACTAGATAAAAGAGTCTGTGAAAGAATTTGAATAGTTAAGAACTAAAGTAAGAAGGTAAACCTCCAATATAATAATTATGAGATTACCACTTCATCATGGACAAACTCATATGGGATAAATAAAGTCAAACAGTTAAATATGTGCCTCAATGATAAAGGTGGGATTGAATAATTTTCAGTTCATGCTACAGTAGAGCTGTTCTGGTGAAATGAGATTTATTTGAACCATGTTAGTACCTTCCCAATCCACATTAATCACATAGAAGGACAAGGACAGCAGATGTCAGGAAACAATATTATCTGCACATTCTCCTTCTAGCTACTCACCATTCTCACTTAGAAACATATCACAGTTCATTCACAATCGCAGGGTCAAAACTCCGGAACTCCCTCCCTAAAAGCATTGTGATTGTACCGACCCCCGAATGAACACAGGAAGAGGAGTAGGCCATTCATCTCCTCAAAACTGTTCTGCCATTCAAATCTATTTCAACCTCCTCCTGTCTGAAGGGAAGAATTGAACTAGATGTGTTTTTACATCAATTTGTATTTATCAGGGTCACCATTACATTTTTATTCCAAACTATCATGAAATGAATTTAAACTCTGTTAGCTTTAATGGTGGGATTTGAATCCGTATCTCTGGAACATCAACTGGGCCTTCAAGCTATATCCTTCTCCATCCCTTAATCTTGGAACATAGGAACTGGTGTAGGCCATTAAGCTGCTTGAGCCTCTTCTATCACCCAACGAGATCACAGCTGATTTGTGGCCAAATTCTATATACCAGTATTTGGCCCATATCCCTTAATACCTTTGCATTATAAAAACTTATCTACCTCAGATTTCAAATAAATATCTGATCCAGCAGCCAACTGATATTTGTAGAAGAGAATTCCAAACTCGTTGCATGTAAAAATGCTTTCTAACATCTCTCCTGAATGGGTTGGCCCCAATTCTCAGTCTGTGCCACACTATGGCTGCAACAATTCAAGAAAGCAGCTCCCCATCACCTTGTCTTTGGGTGGCACAGTGGCTCGGTGTTTAATACTGCTGCATTACATAGCCAAGGACCTGAGTTTGATTCCAGCCTTGAGTGACTGACGGTGTGGAGTTTGCACATTCTCTCTGTGGCTGTGTGACTTCACTCTGGATGCTACAGTTTCATCCTAGAGTCCAAAGGTGTGCAGATTAGGTGGATTGGCCACCCTAAATTGCCCACAGAATCCATAGATGTGCAAGTTGGGTGATTAGCGATGGGAAATTTAGGTTTACAGGGCTAGGGTGGGAGTTTGGTACTGGGTGGGATGCTGTTTGGAGGGTTGGTGTGGATTTGATGGGCCAATGGCCTCTTTGTACACTATGATTCGCCAGGGCAGTAGGATGGGTATTCAATGTGTGTGCTTCCAGTACAGCCCATGAACAAATGTTGAAACCATTTAAAAATAACATCAGCAGGACTCTTTCACAGGCAAGGGGAAGTTCAGTGAGAACTAGATGTTGGGACATCTCCGCCCTCCAAAGTCGACAATCACTATCACTTTAGTTTTTACCAGATGTAAAAGGCAAGTAGGCAGACACTTGGAGACACAATCAAAGTGACATTTGTGCTTGCCTTCCTGCTCTCTCACTGACCCTGGAAACTCTGACACATAGCCATGTCCCTAGGTTCTTCAGGACCTATCTGCTAAAGGACTCTTTGAGTTGGAGTCTGGATTCATGTTTAAAGAACTATGGCCAGCTTCAGTTAAGTGTGGATTCCAGCTGCTGATTAAAGATCTCTGCCAACTATCCACCCATAGCATTATGTATCTGAACAGGAGTACAAACAACTGAAAGTGTATGTACTAGCTGTGATATTTAGTTGACCAATGCACAGGTACATGTACCTGTGAGGAAGCTCAAGAAAAATAAACATCAAAAATCAATAACACCAAGTACAAGAGATGCAATTCCCTACCAGGAACAAATAATGATTCACAGGTAAATAAATCATGAGTTGTTACATATTGTAAGACATACTTATTCCTTTCCACTGACTTGAGATTTTTAAGCCAGATTTTTCAACATTCAACATCTTTATCGTATGACTCCAAACCTTTTGCATACATTATGCTTTCTGAAACCCATTTACCATTTTTTTTGTTAAATTTAAAGGGCAATTTTAACTGAGGAGGATCATGTGAAAATGGTTGATATCAATTTTACTACATCTGATAAAATATCAGAAAAGACATATAATGGTGCTTGACTTGATATACCAAGTCATAATTACTTTCTTTGCTGATCTTATTATTAATTAAAATATACATTCATTCATTAAAATATACATTCTTAAATTATAACAGTAATAAACATTTTCAAAGTTGTCTCTTGGCTGTAAAATACTTTGCAATGTCCTTTGGTTTTAAAAGGTCCTATATAAATGGCAGATTTTCTTCTCTAATTTCACTGCCTGCTACTTTGATGAGTATTCCCTTGTCTTGTTGCCACAGTGAAATATGTAAGATTGGTTGGGATTTAATATAGGTGATAGGAACTAATACCCATGGGCTGGAAAAACCAATGGGAAATCCAACGTCACTTTTCTTTTTAAGGCCCAGTGTAATTCCAAAGCACTTAGACATTATTTTGGGCATGACCAGTCCTCCCATCAAATAGAATTATAAGCAAGATCCTTCTCCTGGGAACTACCCATCAATTTAGGCCGTTATCGCACTTCAATACTGTCTTTACAGGCTGTTATTACACTCAGGGCCTGAAAAGCAATAGCTGATCATGCCCTAGAGAAGGCCAGGGTGAGGATAGCATGAGGTGGAAGAGGTTGACAACAAGCTGTGGAGAGGTAGAGATGGGAGCAAGGGCAGGGGTGTGGCTTTCCATGGGATACTTCCTACTCCAAATCATTTGATCAGGCCAAGAGAGCATGAAAATAGGCAACACATACCACACCCACCCTCCTTCCAGCCCCCACAAGAAGGCAGGGAAAGCAGACAAGGATTTAGAGGTGGTTTTCCTCAATGGAAAGTACCCCATTCATTCCTGTTGAAAAAACAGTGATGGCAGGATAAAGCTCCTTGAGAGTCTCAGTTGGCCTTTAAGTGGAAAGGCCACCTTCCTCCATACAACCTGGTCGGTAGCGGTCCAGTAAGGAAGGTGGAGAAATCTCTACTCAAACAGCCCACTGCAACCTCCAAACTCACCTCCAATAGGTCATTAAATTTCATTCACTGTTCCACATTATCCAGTTGTCATAAATTTATTAACATTTTCTGTTTATTTCTCATGGCTTACAACTGCTTCCTTTCAAGAATTTTGCCAGCTGTGCCTCATAACTCAGATGCTATGTAACATGCTTGGTTAGTACACTTTATTATTTTAATGCATTAGCAAATTCAGTGTATTTGCAAATCTTGGACCTTATACATATTATCGCCTGAGAGCATCCCTCAAATTTAATGCTTTATTCAACATAGCTTTTTGTATTTTCAGCAAAGGAGCTTGAATCTATGAAGTGAAATTTGTCTTTGATAGTAGCACAAATGGAAATGGCAAATAAGTAACTCAATGCATATTCCATTCAAATTTCTTTGCTAAGAATGTGAAGCAACTTCCAATTAACCATTGCCAGTTACTGTCTTTGCAGAAATCAAGTTCTGTGGCCAGACTTTACAGCCACCTACACCCCAGCCTTCTCAATAAACATGTTTGAAGGTGGCAGGATGGACTCAAAATGCATCAAGTGGCTTTCCCATTACCTCAGCCTACTTCCCCTATTCACACAGGGTAGATTCCGTCACATACACACTGCTTGAAATCTGTAAGTTGAAGTGATATGAATTTTCTTTCCCAGCCTTCCCTCTCACATTTCCGCTCCATCTCACCACATCGTTCCCAGAACAAGTTGCCATTCAGCGGCTATCTGCCCAAAGTCCAGCATTCTTTGTACCCGTACCACCTTTAAAAGGCTGACATGCACCTGGAGAAGCATTGGCAATCCAAAACTGTCCAGCTCGATGATGGACAGGGTTGGGACATCGAGAAGAAGTGGGAGGTGGCACTTCAGTTCTCCAAAAATGACTGAGAGGGTATTTTTGATGGATGGAATGTTGTAAAGGAGAGGTGTTCCCTTCCTGGAGGACCATCTGAGGAGGCTGTGCCAACAGACACTGCTAGTCTGGTCTGAGGTTGCCACCCAGGTCAGTCCCACCTTCAAAGTTAGCCTTCAACCTCAAGGTTGCCCACCAAGCAGAATACCTTCCCCACCCAGACCCTGGTACATGAGGTAATAATGCAAGGTGTGGTCATTCACTACCTTTCTCTTGAAGCCAGAGTGTTCTAACTGTGGTCAGATCCTCCATCACCCACCATCCCCTTCCAGGCAAGTTTTATCATTTCTCCATCTGCTGCACCCATTCACAGGTGTACCGTACCCCTGCCTAGAACCTGCGATACCCATCCCAAACAATAATCTGCTAGGCTCAGTCCCACGGAAGTGTGCAACATGGAAATGTCCATGCAGGCCACACAAGGGTCAGTCACCTAATGTGCTCTGTCATCTAAAATAACTTAAACGGTGTGCATGTATTTGACCAAATTGCCTGCACACCACAAAAATAAATTTTCTGCGATACACGAGAGCATTCAAGTTGGACTCATTGAATGAGCAGGTGTCATTAAAATGCATGGTGGTCTGCTAAGAATATACAACATTCTCTGTTTATATTAGTCTCTTGTTTGTTTGATTCTTGTAATCATAGAAAATGTGTCAGTTTGACTTAGCGAAATTGTCCACTATGCTGCAACAATGCAAATTTCTTGCATGATTAAATAAGGCTGTGAAATTGACTGGATTTATTCTGGAAAACATTCTCAGTACATTCATGTGAGTACTCTGTAAGGGGAGGTGCTGACATCATGGTAATGTCATTGGACTAGTAATCCAAAACCCCAAGGTAATGTTCTAGAGGCATGGTAGATATTAAAATCTGGAATAAAGCTGATTTAATGGTGCCTATGTAAACATTGTTAATTGCTGTTAAAAAGCAACTACTTCAGTCATGTCCCTTAGAGAAGGATTTATTTTCTAACCTTAACCTGACTTAGCCAACATGAGACTTCAATCTTATAGCAACATGGTGGTTGACTCTTAACTGCCCTCTGGGAGCAAAGTTAAAAATCACATAACACCAGGTTATAGTCCAACAGGTTTAATTGGAAGCACACTAGCTTTCGGAGCGCTGCTCCCTCATCAGGTGATAGTGGAGGGCACAATTCTAAGGCACAAAATTATAGCAAAAATTTACAGTGTGGTGTAACTGAAATTATTCATTGAAAAATACCTTGATTGTCTGTTGAGTCTTTCATCTGTTCAAATACCATGATAGTTTCACTTCTTTCATGTGTAAATCACAAAACCTTTCTTTTTAAAAAGTTGCATTCTCGGGTTAGCTGTTAACAATGGTGATAGCTAGACAATATGTTGAAGGTGGATTAGTGGTGCTGGAAGAGCACAGCAGTTCAGGCAGCATCCAACGAGCAGCGAAATCAACGTTTCGGGCAAAAGCCCTTCATCATTGCCCGAACCGTCGATTTCGCTGCTCGTTGGATGCTGCCTGAACTGCTGTGCTCTTCCAGCACCACTAATCCAGTATTTGGTTTTCAGCATCTGCAGTCATTGTTTTTACCAATATGTTGAAGGTGTTAGCCCCCTGTGTTCTCTGTCTATGCCATGATGTTTAGATTGATATTAATCTAAAAAGTGAGATAACGGAGTTTTACATGAATTCATGCAGTTTTTGAGCTCAGAGTTTTACATGAATAAAGAGCTAAAATTTCTTTAATTAAAAGCAGAGGAAAGGTAACTTATATATTTATGGTCAGTTTTTTTTTAAAGATAACATCTTGCATATATCAGATATACAAATACATTGAGGCTCCTGTCAATTCTGTTTCAGCTAATAGCTGTTTGTTTTGTTATACAAGGGAAAACTGACATTTTGGATTGGAGCTGGATTCAGAGTACAGTCATATTGTAGTCTACTACATCATTGCAGTAGAGGTGAGTAATAATTGACAGCAGTTTAATGATAGTTATAGTTACACACACATCATATCATCACACCCTATGCTTTTTTATACTAGAGCCTTAACCTTACAGAATCAGACTATTTAAATGAAAAGACAATAACATGAGTCTGCATTGTTCACTGACTAGGAGAAAGTGAGGACTGTAGACTCACTGAATTCAGATGACCTGGGAGTACTTTGTGAAAGATGGTTGGGTCCTGATTCAGGCAGACCCAATACATTCCCTAAGCTTTCTGATTTCCACCAGGGTCTTTTAAGAGTGAGGGGTGGTTTGGGCTATAAGTCCACATCTAGCACCATTTAACTTGCTGGAACCGAGGACAATGCTCCTATGCAATGTTCATGGAGTTAGGCAAATTTTCTAAAGAGTCATGGCACCTCAGGGGCATTGTGAACCAAAGAATGCGCAAGGGAATTTTTTGAAAGGCAAGTTCAAACAATCCTTCTTCTAGCGAAGATTCCTGATGAAGGGCTTTTGCCCGAAATCTCGATTTTCCTGCACCTCGGATGCTGCCTGACCTGCTTGCTTTTCCAGTACCACTCTAATCTTGAATCCTTCTTATAGCCCCCCCCATCCACCACACCCTTACCCCGTTCCCCCCAACCCCAAGACCCCTAGTGCCCTCCATGCCGCTTTATAGCACTTTCATTCCGGTTCACCCACTAAAACACTTTGTAGATACAATGAATTTAACAGTGACAATTGGATGTGCAAAGATGAGCTTTAGAAAAATCACTCACAAATAACTTCACACTTTTAAAAAAAAGTTACCAAAATAATCCAATAAAAAGATATGAATAGTGCAGATTCTTTAATGGTTCAATAGCTGTGTGGAATTGTGTGAAACAGATAGTTGCATGATGGGAAAACTGGCCAACCCCGGTTGTAACGCAACACAAGTTAAGACTATAACAATCGTCAAAGCATTGCTAACCTCAGCAGGGCTTGAAGTAGACTAAATCCACATAAATTCTTTAACCTTGCTAGACCTTAGCAGAGATTGGTTTGGCTGGTTCCACATAAATTCTGGAATACTGACTAAGCCCAAATAAAGACATTCCACAAAATCCTCTGAGCCTCTAACAAGGTCGAGATCATGAAATAACTTTATGTGGTACAACATTTTGGGAAGTCAATATGATAAACTTCGTAAGTAATAACACTAATCATATTTCAGTGAATCGGTCTAGTGGATGACTAAACTCTAGTGATAATTATTGATAGCTATTGATAAGCTCGAACTGGTGAGAGAGATTCAGAGCAATAATCTTCAGCCACTCTACATGTAATTTCCTGGTTAATAAAGGTTGATTGTTGGACCAAGTTTTGCTGAACTTCTGTTGAGTTTGTTCAGCTCTCATACTCTCACAGTTCTGTAGCTATTTTTAATCCATTCTACAGCTGAAATTACAGCCACTTGAAACCTCTCAACCATGTGTAAATAATCATTGTAAAATTGATAGCAATAACCAGACAACCACAAATGTCAATCAATGTCATAGTAATAGATGTCTGGGCCCGCAGGCAAACATCACTGTACATTGCCTACTCAACTTTCCTGTATTAGCTAGCATCGAGAGTGTGGCGCTAGAAAATCAACATTTCCTAATGAAATGTCAATTTTCCTGCTCCTCAAATGCTGCCTGACCTGCAGTGCCTTTCCAGCACCACACTCTCGACTCTGCTCTCCAGCATCTGCACTTCTCACTTTCTCCCTTTATTAATTATCATGTCAATGATGGATACATTATACAAGTCCTGTTGATGCTTTTTCTGCTGTGGTGTGGCTTTATGTTTGCTTCCACTTTGTGTTAGTGCCTCCATGGTGTAAGCTTTGTGTTTGTCCAAGATATCTTGGTGCAACCCTTCCAATTGGATCGTAACAATCATGAACTTGATTATTTTGTTGACTAGCTTTGCTGTCATGAACTTAGAATCATGTTCATTGTTTCTGCATATACTTGTAAATTTATCCATGATTTTGTTAGTTGTTGCTTAATAACATGAAGTTCAAATGGTGTATTCAGAAGCTGAGCCTCATTTGTAACTGATTGTTGACCATATTTTGTTTGTGTTTTAAGGAAGTGAGATTTTCAAAGGGTTGTGACACTAAGTAGCATGGAGAAACTACTCTGTGTCCAAAGTGGTAAGAGATTACTTAGATTAGATTACTTACAGTGTGGAAACAGACTCTTCAGCCCAACAAGTCCACATCGACCCGCCGAAGCGCAACCCACCCAGACCCATTCCCCGACATTTACCCTTCACCGAACACTACGGGCAATTTAGCATGGCCAATTCACCTAACCTGCACATCTTTGGACTGTGGGAGGAAACCGGAGCTCCTGGAGGAAACCCACGCGGACACAGGGAGAATGTGCAAACTCCACACAGTCAGTTGCCTGAGGCGGGAAATGAACCTGGGACTCTTGCATAATGTTCATAGGAAGTAAGCTCAAAGGTCAAAGTTGATTGTCAGAAAACCTCAAACATGTACTGTCAATCAGTGCTGATCTAAATATAGTCAAGCCTTCTGATCACTAATTCCTACTCACCATAACCCTTAGGTTCCTCACTCTCACTCCATAAACCTCCACCCCATCCATTATGCACTCAGTGGATAAAACTCATAAGTCCATTTATAACAGATGGAACCCATTGAATATCCCATAAAACTTGCCAAGCAAACAAACAGACCTTTCAACCAGCTGTGTAAACAGAGTCAAGCATTTCCAAAATGACTAGGCAGTTGAATTGCAGCCAAGAGTCCATAACTCTCCTCAAATAATTAAATTATAGCAGAAGATCTTTCCTGAAAGTTTGGAAGGAACTGGTTATCCAAGGAAAGGCGTTTTGAACATAAACAATTATGTTAACAACAAATAGGCAAACTGAGATTTGACAGCAAGGGAGAACCCAAATCAGAGGGACACATAAGGGACAGATGTTAACTGGATGTTCTATGTCACTAAAACAGATGCTTTTACTATCCTGGGGTGAAACAGTTTCAAAGCGCTGCTGATCATCTCAGTGAACCATGATGTCATGAACATGAAAGTTGTGCCATTGTAGATCTTTGTAAGCAAAAATTATCTTATTTGAATCAGATACAAGAAACTAAAAATAACTTGGCTTTCACAAGTCACCTGTCTAAATAGTTCCAACTTCCAAGTGGATTACAGAGAGACAGACACAGAAATGTAAAGGCTCTTGAAATACCAGGAATTTCCAAACAAGAATAGAGGCATGAAAATTCAAGCTTCAGATAGGACAGCAGTTAGGAAAAGGTGAGGCTAAGAAGAGCCAGAGGTGCAGAATTGCAAGAAGGTGGCTTAGCAAGCCATTTTCGTAAGGAAAGTTTTGATCCAGGGAGGACGAAGGAAAAAGTACTGAAGTCAAATACTGTTCTGATGAAGGAAAGTCAAGCAGTGAGAAACTAGTTTTACAGAACTAATAAAGAACAAGAAATCTTCTCACCCTCCCAAAATCTTCTCTGCTGTTGGTCAACTTGTACAAGATAATATCAACTTTCAATGACTAAAGCCATCATTGTTGCTAGATTTGAATTCACATGTTTACTTCTTTGGTTCGGCAATAATGAACTCACAAACAGCCCCAGCAGTTTACCCTTAAAATCTATTGGGATTTTCTTTTATTAGGACTCTTTCTTCTTTTCTTTTGAGTCCTGGTATTTAATTTCTTGCTCATACTTTATTGCTCCACCCCTCAAGAACTTTCAAGAATAATGTCCTAAAATAACCATTAAGCTATTCAAACACTGGTCTTCTTGAACTTGAATCATTACATTTTAAACGGGGGCCTACACAATCTCTATTATTCTATAGTTCAGTGGTCAGGTGATGGGCACATCTGGTGGTTATGGTCAGATGTCATACTCACTGAAAAATACCTTCCAACTAGATGCAAAGAAGATCTAGTGAAAACAAACCCAGAGTGTTTCAATGAAATGGATGCTCTGAAGATTTTGATCATCACATCACTATTGATCAAGCAACGAAACCAGTGATCTATTAGCCATGTAAAGTACCAGCAAAACTAACCCTAAAGTTGGCAAACTGGATCCAAAATTTTGCTTGCAAATAGGAGGCAAAGAGTGATAATGGAGGGTTGCTTTTGCGGTTGAATGCCGGTGTACCACAGGATTCAGTGCTGGGACACTTACTGTTTGTTATAACCATTAATGACTTGAATATGAATGTAGAAGGTGTAATTATTAAATGTGCAGTCTATTGATCAGCTGCTATATTGGGCAGAGCAATGGAAGGTGAAATTAAATCCCAATAAATGCAAGGTGATGCACTTTGAAAGGTTTAATGAGGAAAGGATTAAGGTCTAATTAGGGAATACTGAGGAACAAAGGGACGTTTGTGTATCAGTCCATAGGTCCCTGAAGATATCAGCACAGGATGACTGGGTGGTGAAGAAAGCATACAGCTTGCTTGCCTTCATTAGCTAAGGCACAGAATGAAGGAAAAAGGAAGTCTTGTTACAATTTAATAAAACATTGATTGTGTCACAGATGAAATACTGTGTGCAGTTCTGGTCACCACACTATCGGAAGGATGTAATTGCCCAGGAAGGATGCAGAGGAGATTCACTAGGATGTTGCCTGGGATGAAAAGTCTCAGTTGTAAGAGAGACTGGAGAGACTGGACTTATTTTCCTTGGAGCAGAGGAGGATGAAGGGAGATCTGATTGAGGAATGAAATTGAGAGGCATAGCTTGAGTAGATTGTGAAAACCTTTTCTCCATGGCAGAGTTTAAGGTGAGGAGCAAATGGTTAGAGTAAATCTGAGAGAGATCTTTTTCACCCAGAGAGTTATACAAATATGGGACGTGCTGTCTGAGAGGGTGGTGGAGGCAGATACTCTTGCAACATTTAAGAAGTTAAAAATCACACAATACCAGGTTATAGTCCAACAGGTTTAATTGGAAGCACACTCGCTTTCGGAGCATCGCTTCTTCATCGGGTGATAGTGGAGTGCTCAATCCTAACACACAGAATTTATAGCAAAAATTTACAGTGTGATGTAACTGAAATTATACATGGAAAAGTTGATTGTCTGTTAAGCCTTTCATCTGTTTGAGTATCATGATAGTTTCACTTCTTTCATGTGTAAATCATTAAACCATTTTTTTAAAGTCATGATTTGGAAATGCCAGTGTTGGACTGGGGGGTACAAAGATAAAAATGACACAACAGCAGGTTATAGTCCAACAGGTTTAATTGGAAGCACACTAGCTTTCGGAGCGACGCTCCTTCATCACCTGATGAAGGAGCGTCACTCCGAAAGCTAGTGTGCTTCCAATTAAACCTGTTGGACTATAACCTGGTGTTGTGTGATTTTTAACTTTTTTTTAAAAGTTGCCTTCTCAGGTTAGCTGTTAACAATGGGTGATAGACAGACAATATGTTGAAGGTGTTGGCCCCCTGTGTTCTCTGTCTATGCCATGACGTTTAGATTGATTCTAATCTAAAAAGTGAGATAACGGAGTTTTACATGAATGCATGCAGTTTTTGAGCAAAGTACAATGTAACCCATCAAGTGCAAATTCACTCCACAAAATATATGTGTGCATGTGGGTCTTTGTCTGCGTGTGTGTGTCTGTCTGGGTTGGGGGTTGTGAGTGTGAGAAAGTGTATGTGTGTGTGTGTAGTGAGCGTAGAGTGTCTTAAATCTGTGAGGAGGTGCATGTGTGAGTGTGGGAGTGTGTGTGCCTGTAAGGGTGTGTGCGGGTGTCTGTGTGCGTGTCTGCGTATATGTGTGTCCATGTGTATGTGTGTATATGTGTATAGGAGAGTGTGTGTGTGTGTGTGTGTGTGTGTGTGTGTGTGTAGGAGTGTCTGTATGTGTGTATAGTGCAATGGTGGTCACCTGTAATGTGACATGAACCCAAGGTCCCCGTTGAGGCCCTCCCTCTGGGTACTGATGAAGGAGCGACACTCTGAAAGCTAGTGTGCTTCCAATTAAACCTGTTGGACTATAACCTGGTGTTGTGCGATTTTTAACTTTGTACACCCCAGTCCAACACCGGCATCTCCAAATCATAACATGTAAGAAGCACTTAAAATGCCATGGCATAAGAGGCCATGGAACAAATGCAGTGGGATTAATGTTTGGTGTTTGTTGGTCGGCATAGTCATAATGGTAGACGGTCTGAGTGCTATGTTGTATCACTCTGAGGATCTAAATTTCTAAAGTTTGAAAGCTAAATCAAAGAGATGAAATAAAAGATGGTTATCACTGAAGTAAGCGAGCCGAAAGATTGGATAAGTTCAATTATGGTGAGAGAGAAACCAAAAGGAAAAGTAAGAAATTGTCTAGATACCCTAGATTTTAATTAAACTGTAACAGGGAATTTCTACCTTGTTCTAACATTGGAAGAGATCACGCTATCACAGATATGAGGAAAATCTTTTTAGCAAGCCTGATGGTGGCAATGGCTACTGGGATGTGACACCAGAGATAGAATTTTCACTGTTGATGATGTTTAATGTGTTCTTTGGCCAATACAAATTGGCCTTAGATTGAGCCTGAATAAATTTCACAACAAAGTAGCTTAGATTTGGTCTGATAAGGTATAGCCAACACAGCCAGTGATGCATTTGCATTCGTATATCACTACAAGACTGTATTCCGGCAGCCAGATCCAAATTCATCATACCCTGTAGAATTAAGGAAGAACTTCACCAAATGAAGACCACATTGGAATGGAGAAATATATATTCAGATTAAGATTAGCTGTGTACTAGATAAGTATTTACAAAGACATTGTAAATATGTTTTCTATATGTAATGTGTGACATTAATACAGAAAAACAGCAGAATGAAGTGATAATAACCTTTAGATTTCTAAGCATTCAAACTTGGTTTAAAAGTTGCACAAACTGGACCTTTATCCCATTGTAACTGTACTTCCTGTGCACTGTCTCATTTTTGTTTCTCAGAAAGACCATGCATTTGCTTCTGACCCCAATCAAGTCTTCTCTGAACTACTTTAAAGCTTTCAATCTTTTGGCATTCTAAACTAAAAGAAATCCTTATTATCCTGAACCCAAAACAACCAAATGTTCTCAATATTTATATCACCTTTCCTTAATACCACAGTATTAATATACTTGAATTAAAATTATAGGTGTTCCTGCTCTCTGATATATGCTGGATTATTTACCTGCTCTAGAAGGACTGCGTGACTTAATTACTTCTAAAAATCCTTTATGGAAGCAATCACTGCTCATGTGCCACAATTTTAAAATCCAAAGTTTAACAATAACATTACTTTGTAGAAAATTAACACACCTCTCATCTCATTGACTTGAGGGCAACCACTCCATTAGCATGGGAAAGGAGAGGTGGCAGGCCTCCAGGGATTGCTACAGCCAGTATGAGGATTGATACCATGCTATTGGCTCTACACTGCAACATCCTCTGGTCACTTAACACCCTGCCCCCACCTTACCCCAATTCCAACCTTCCAGCTCAGCACCGCCCTCATGACCTGTCCTACCTGCCAATCTTCCTTCCCACCTATCCGCTCCACCCTCCTCTCCGACCTATCACCTTTATCCTCACCTCCATCCACCTGTTGCACTCTCAGGTATCTTCACTCCAGCCCCACCGTCCCCCCCCTCCCATTTATCTCTCCACCTCCGCGACTCCCAGCCTAATTTCTGATTAAGTGCTCTGGCCCGAAACGTCGATTTTCCTGATGCATGACCTGCTGTGCTTTTCCACCAACACACTCTCAGCTCTGATCTCCAGCATCTGCAGACCCCACTGTCTCCCAGGTGAACTCATTAACCACTCCCTGTTAGGAACTGAAGGAGCAATGCCAGAAACAACAGGCACAACAACACATGCAACAACATGCCAACTTACCACAGAGAACAATGGAAGGCAGATCGACAGCATCGAGGCAGAACATCTTACATTTAAACAAATACCTTTAATATGATTCTTAGAAAATAATACACAC
This sequence comes from Chiloscyllium punctatum, assembly GCF_047496795.1. NCBI lineage: Eukaryota > Metazoa > Chordata > Chondrichthyes > Orectolobiformes > Hemiscylliidae > Chiloscyllium > Chiloscyllium punctatum. Next base: position 73,459,190 of record NC_092741.1, on the reverse strand, counting down.
TAAAAACAAATTTGAAAAGGGCAATCAGTTTATTTGTGTTCGAAAGGATCATGCCTGGAACAATTATAGTGATAGCTACATTGTGATTTGAAGAAAATGGAATGTCACAAATGAACACGTGAACTAACAACAGATGTATGTCAGTTGGCCCCTCAGATCAGCCTGCCATTCAATGGTTGATCTATTTGAGTTTTAAATTTCACATTTCCATCTACTCCTGAAAACCTTTAGCTGCCTTGCCTCACAAAAGGCCATCAACCTCTACTTCAATAATATTCAACATCCAACACTCATGCAAAATATTTGAACTGAGAGAAAAATAAATTCTCTGTCCAAATTTTAAGATTACATATTTTTAAAACAGCGCCTTATTGTGTTTGTCTATGGGAGTCAGTTAGCCGGGATAAAATTGTTATGTTGAAGTATTTCTGAGGCTACATTCACAGTTGTACTGGTGAGTCATGGGACACTCATCAGGACTTTGGTCTGTGGCAAACTTTTAACCTGGCAACATGGCAAGTGATATTAAATATAAAAACTTCTAATTTGTCCAAGAAATGATTATTTCTAACATATCAGAACCGGAAGACCAAGATGTACAGTAGTGCAAGGCTCCTCCAGAATGGCACTAAAGTTGATACAAAGGCAAGCATGTCACGATTGAGCCATGATCGATAATGTGGACATGTATTAAAACAAAGATCTGTCGATTTGACTAACAGAAGAAAGTACGTGCATAGTAGCTTTATACTAAAAGTGATCGTTAATTAAGTTAAAACATCTAAAATATTTAATATTGAACATGTTTTATTTCTGAGAACATTGCATTACTGAATGCTGTAATACTTTAAAGTTGAGTTATAAGATAAAGTTATAACATTTTGCAACGGATGATAAGATTCAATGATTCAAAAGGATTGGGTATTACATTATCTCAGAGAAAGTGAGGACTGCAGATGTTGGAGATCAGAGTCAAAAAATGTGGCGCTGGAAAAGCACAGACGGTCAGGCAGCATCTGAGGAGAGGGAGGAGGATAACTTCTTCAAGATGGACGTCCTTGGAAGAGGCTTCACAGTCTTCCACCGATACACTGATTTGATTGGATGAACTGGCCCTCATCCACAGCAATTTCTTTTTCAAATCCTCCCACTTCTTTCAGACCAAAGGGGTAGCCATTGGCACCTGCATGGGCCCCAGCTATGCCTGCCTCTTTGTTGGGTACATGGAACAGTCCATCTTCAGCAGCTAAACTGGCACCATCCCCAACCTTTTCCTCTGCTACATTGATGACTGTCTCGGCGCCACCTCATGATCCCACACTTCATCAACTTCACGAACACCTTCTGCCCTGACCCCAAGATCACCTGAACCATCTGAGACACCTCCATCTCCTTCCTGGACCTCTCCACCTCCAGTTCCAGTGACCGACACAACACGGACATCTGCTTCAAATTCACCAACTCCCACAGCTACCTAGACTACATCTCCTCCCATCCCCCCTCCTGTAAAAATGCTATCCCTAACTCATAATTCCTCTGTCTCTGCCACATCTGCTCCCAAGAGGACCAATTCTACTCCAGAACATCCCAGGTGTCCTCCTACTTCAAGGACCACAATTTTCCCTTCGATGTGATCAACGATGCCCTCCAGCACATTTCCTCCACTTCCTGCATCTCCGCCCTTGAATGCCAACCCTCTAAGCACAACAAGTACAGAACTCCCTAATCCCCAACACCAGAGATATATTTCCCTTCCCACCCATTTCAGCATGCTGCAAAGACCATTCACTCTGCGACTCCCTTGTTAGTTCCACAGCCCCCTCACCCCTCCCACCACTAATTCACCCTCTGCTCTTGGCACCTTCCCTTGCCACTGCAAGAGGTGTAAAACTTGTGCCTACAACCCCCTTCACATCCATCCAAGGCCCCAAAGAATCCTCCCACATCCAGCAGAGATCTTCATGCACCTACAAACACCTCATCTACTGTGTCCATTACTCTTGATGTGGTCTCCTCTACACTGGGAAGAAAGGATGCCAACTTGCGGAACATTTCAGAAAACATCTCTGGGGTATGCGCACTAAACAACCCCATCACCCTGTGGCCGAACACTTTAACTCCTCCTCCCACTCCATCAAGGACATGCAAGTCCTGGGCCCCTCCACTGCCAAATCCTAGTCACCCAATGACTGCAGAAAGAACACCTCATCTTCCACCTTGGGACCCTCCAACTATACGGCATCAATGTCAATCTCACCTGTTTCCTCATCTCCCCTCCCTCCACTTTATCCCAGGTCCAACCCTCCAACTCAGCACTACCCTCTTGAACTGTCTTACCCATGCATCTTCCTTCCCACCTATCTGCTCCACCCTCCACTCTGCCGTATCACCATCAGTCTCCACCTTCATCCACCAATCGCATTCCTCGCTACCTTCCCCCAGCCCCACCCCCTCCCATTTATCTCTCAGCCCCCTTGCCCCCCCCCGCCCCCCCCAACATCCTCTCCTCTCCCACACACATTCCTGATGAAGAGCTTATGCTCGAAAAGTTGATTCTTCTGCTCCTCAGATGCTACCTGACCAGCTGAGGTTTTCCAGTGCCACACTTTTTGACTACTCCATTATCTTTATAATAGAGATTTTTCTGTTTATCACATCTGAATGGAAATTTTGACAGTTCACCTAAGTTAGATTTATAAATAAGTGGCAATGTATAAACAACTATTGCTTTGAATTTTAGTTCAAGTATGAAAACTCTTTCCAAAGAATGTGATCACTTTGCCAAATGTTGTGATAAGGTGCAATCGCACAGTCTCACGAATCAGTTTGCTGGTGTTAATTCTGGTCAATAAGCAAAGTCATAGAAGGAATGACGATACACAATATTAATACAGCAGTGTCCTTTCCTCCAGGTTTTTAGCCAATCTTTAAATAATGTAATATTGTGAAGATATGTTTGTAGGTTCTCCCTATTGGGATGAGCAAGTGTTTTACATACTACAGAAAAATATATCAACCTCATTCATCACCAACAAAAAGGTTTAGCCAGATGGTTCAATCTACCACAATTTTTAAACTGCTGTCTTATTTTGATGCATTATTCTCCCTCACTGGATGGTGCAGCTCCAACAAAATTCAAGAAGTTTAAATGCATTCGGGTCAAAGCACAGGGACTGCAGCAGTTCAAGAAGTGTCACATTCTCAAGGGCAACTAGGGACAGGAAAAAAATGCTGGCCAGTCAACAATACCCAGATTCCATTGAAATAATTCAGCAGAGGCTGGTATCCCAACACCAAGTCACTCTTCATTTCCATGTGGAAAGTCCTTGACACTGATCCAGCTCCCTCAGAGCTAGCTCTCACTGTGAATGGAATCTCTGACACATGTTTATTGTTTTCTCTTTGTCTCATCTTTTAATTTATTCTCCCCCACACTACCACCTTACTTTTCCCCAGCATCCATGACGTGTATGTGCGCAGGTATAGGACACAGTGAAGAACAGCATGTGTGTAATCCTTTCTTTATATTCCACCTCTCAGAAGAAAGGAAACACTGGGATGGCCTGTGATAAGCAGTGCCCTTCTCAAAGGGCAATGCTGCGTGATCAGCAGTGAAGAGAAGGGCAGGGATTAAATCAAAATAGAATTGGAGGAGGAATAAAACACTCCACTCCCTACAGCGCCCACCTCTCCCTGAACAACTCCAGGGATACCCGGCCTCCAACGTAACCAAGGAAGAGGGACACTTCTGTTTATTTAGTTTTTTTCTTGATTACCCCACACTACCGCCTAAGTGCATGAGTGCTTATTTTTCCTCAGCAACTATGTTGTGTGTGTGCAGGTGTGAGACACAGTCAAAGACACAAGGTGCACAAATCTTTATTCAGTTTCCACCACCAGGAAGATAGGAAAAACACCCGAGTGGCCAGTGACAAGCACTGCCCTTCACATCAAAGGGCAACGCTGTGTGATCAAAACAGTGAAGGGGAGGGCAGGGATTAAATCAAAAGAGAGTTGGAGGGGGAAATAATGCACTTCACTCCCTGCGGTGCCCACCTCTCCCTGAACAACTCCAGGGTGTTGGTGGACACCGCGTGCTCCTTCTCCAAAGGACACCCGGGCTCTAAGGTAACCGCGGAAGAGGTAACATAACTACAGAAGAGGGGCAGGCAGTCGGCCCTAACGACCCCCTCCACGGCCCGCTGCCTGGACCTGTTGATGGCCAGTTTGGCCAGGCCCAGGAGCAGACCCAAGAGGAGGCCTTCAGACCTGCCCTCCCTCCTCCGTACCGGGTGCCCGAAGATCAGGAGTGTAGGATTGAAGTGCAACCAAAAGCAGACGGGGTGGTTTTTAAAGAAAATCAAAAAGGGAGTGCAAATGCCCACACCCAATATATACATGGTCCACGGACTCCACAGCGCCACAGAACTAGCAGTTGGGCTGGGAGTCCGTGAACCACCGCAATCTGCGGTTGCAGGGGACTGCTGCGTGCAGCACCCTCCACCCCAGATCCCCGAGAGAAAGGGGAGGACTCCCGCCTAGAGAGCCCTCCACTGGGGATCTCCACTGCCCGGTGGCAAATGGGCACGCCAAGGCGTGTCCGGACGGTGGATGAGGGAGAAGAGGTGGACGGTGTGCAGCAGCAGTCTATACAGGGCCTTCCTTTTTACCCCCTGGAAGGGAACAAAATTAAAATTCCGGAGGCGGCTCAGGTTGTGGGGCACAGGCTCCCGCGGGAAGTACGGGACCTTGGGGCCAATGTGAAATTCCGTCCGGGCTGGGGTGAGCGCGGACGGGATCCCACTGCACACCTGAGCGTCCTCCAACTGGTGCACTATGTCGGGTCCGAGCACCGCTGTTTTAAGGCGTCGGATGGTGGTGGCCACGTACCGGACGTCTACCGCTGCCCTGCTCGCTATGTCCTGCGGCAGCGTCCAGCCCAGGCCCCCGGCACCCAGCACGTCCCTGACCCTGGTCACCCTCGCCGCCATGGCCCTCCCCTCCAACAGCCACTCGAACCCGCGAGTACGTACGTGCGGATTCCTGAGCAACGGCTCCCTGACGACAGCCGCTACTCCAGCCGGAGGGTAGGCGCGACGCGATTCGACCATGTTCCAAACAGTGATCAGGTCCTGGTGAAAGACAGGCAGCATCTTGAGGGCGACCTCCAAACTGTCACGGTCGACGAACAGGAGCTGCGTGTCGTAATTGAGGTTACGCACCTGGTGGAAAAAATATGTCGCCAGGGCGCACCACCTAGGAGGAGGCTCAACGTAAAAGGTATCACCGCAAGGTCTGAAGGCGGAACGTCGCGACCTGGGTGCGGACGCACACCAGCGACTGACTGCCCTCCTGAATAGGGAGACTCAGAACCTGCGCAGTGACTGTGTGCATCTTTTTGTCCCAGAAGAAGTCAACCAACGTTCTCTGGATGTCAGCGACAAAGCCAGGAGGGACCAAAGTGACCAGCCGGTATCACAGCATGGTGGCCACCAGCTGGTTTATGACCAGCACTCAACTCTTGTAAGATAGCACTCGGAGCAGTCCTGTCCAGCGGCCTAGACGAGCCGTGACTTTGGCCTCCAGCTCATGCCAGTTGGCCGGCCAGGATTCCTCAACTGGGCTCAGGTAGAGGAGATGGGCGGTACTCCAGCTGAACCACCCCCTAACTCCTCCGGCAGAGAGTCCACCCGCCACGGACCGACCAGTAGTCCGGAACATTTGGCCCATTTGATCCTGGTGGAAGACGCTGCCGATTACATGGCCTGGCACTCGCGCATCCTCCCCAGGTCAGCCGGGTCAGTGAAAGTGAGGAGCATGTTGTTGGCGTAGGCAGAGAGGACCAAAGTTTGGGAGAAGATTTGTAGCTCGGGTGCTCGTTGTTGTGGTTCTGTTTGCCGAGCCGGGAATTTGTCTTGCAAATGTTTCGTCCCCTGTCTAGGTGACATCCTCAGTGCTTGGGAGCCTCTTGTGAAGTGCTTCTGTGCTGTTTCCTCCGGCATTTATAGTGGCCTGTCTCTGCCGCTTCCAGCTGTCTGCTGTAGTGGCCGGTATATTGGGTCCAGGCCGATGTGTTTGTTGATAGTCTGTGGATGAGTGTCATGCCTCTAGGAATTCCCTGGCTGTTCTCTGTTTGGCTTGCCCTATAATGGTAGTGTTGTCCCAGTCGAATTCATGTTGCTTGTCATCTGTGTGTGTGGCTACTAAGGATAGCTGGTCGTGTCGTTTCATGGCTAGTTGGTGTTCATGGATACGGATCGTTAGCTGTCTTCCTGTTTAACCAGGTCTGACCTACAAAGAATGAAACCTGAAAGCAACAACACCCCCAGATTCTATGGACCACCCAAAGTGCACAAACCAGACATCCCACTCAGACCCATAGTATCACTACCAGGGACACCATCACACAAACTTGCTAAAGAACTACAGCAGAAACTGAAACACCTGATCAGCGGATCCAGACACTCTATACAATCAACACAGGAATTCTTGGACATCAGAAATATACACAGACAAGGAAGAAACTATGGTCTCATTCGATGTAACGGCACTGTTCACCTCCATCGACAAAACCCTAGCCAGAGAAACAATAGCCAACCTGCTGGACAGACATAACAGACAACAGGACGTTGAACCTATCAACAAAAACGGCATACTGAAACTACTGGACTTGTGCCTCACAACACACTTCACATTCAACAACCAGATATACGAACAAATCAATGGAACACCCATGGGCTCACCGATCTCTGGACTCATAGCAGAAGCAGTAATGCAAAAAGTTAGAACAAACAGTCTTACCGCAAATTCACCCCAAACTCTGGGTCAGATATGTGGATGACACTTTTGTAATAATTAAAAACACAGAAATAGAGAACACACACTGGATCATCAACACCACACTCACAGGAATCCGATTCACTAGAGAGGAAGAAAAGGGCAACCAACTCCCATTCCTAGACGTGATGGTACAGAGAACACCGAACGGAGAATTCACCACAAAGGTATACAGGAAAGCCACACACACAGACCAAGTCCTAAACTACGAAAGCAACCACCCCAACACACACAAATGAAGTTGCATCAAGACACTATTCAAAAGGGCCACAACACACTGCAGCACACCAGAACTGCAAAAAAAAAGGGAAAGAGGAACACCTATACAAGGTATTCGCCAAAAACGGATACCCTCGCAAGTTCATCAACAGATGCCCAAGGGGAAAGACAACGGAACGAAGACATGCCGCAACCCAATGGACTAGCCACACTACCATACATCAAAAACATTTCCGAACTGACAGCCAGACTACTGCGACCACTAGGACTAATAACAGCACACAAAACAACAGCCACTCTCAGACAACAACTCACCAGGACGAAGGACCCGATACCCAGCATGAGCAAAACCAATGTAGTGTACAAAATCCCATGCAAGGACTGCACAAAACACTACATAGGACAAACAGGAAGACAGCTAACGATCCGTATCCATGAACACCAACTAGCCACAAAACGACACGACCAGCTATCCTTAGTAGCCACACAAACAGATGACAAGCAACATGAATTCGACTGGGACAACACTACCATTATAGGGCAAGCCAAACAGAGAACAGCCAGGGAATTCCTAGAGGCATGACACTCATCCCCAGACTATCAACAAACACATCGACCTGGACCCAATATATCGACCACTACAGCAGACAGCTGGAAGCGGCAGAGACAGGCCACCATAAATGCCGGAAGAAACAGCACAGAAGCGCTTCACAAGAGGCTCCCAAGCACTGAGGATGCCACCTAGACAGGGGACGAAACGTTTGCAAGACAAATTCCCAGCTCGGCGAACAGAACCACAACAGAGAGGACCACCACCGTGCCCGCGCTGCGCAGAACCAGCCCCGACAACCTCCTCCGCAAGAGACGCGGGAAAGGCTCCACGCACAGGGAATACAGCTGACCTGACAGGGGGCAGCCTTGATGCACTCCCCTCCCGAAGCAAAGGGGTGCCATCAGGGACACGTTAACTTTAACCAGACACTCTGCGGCGGCATCCAAAAGTCGGATCCAGGCGACGAACTGCGTCCCGAACCCAAATGCCAGCAGAGTCCCAAGCAGGTACTCGTGATTGACCTTGTCGAACGCCTTCTCCTGGTTGAGAGACAGAAAGGCACTTGGCAGACCAGCCCGTCGACAGAAATGGATCAGGTCCCGGACCAGGTGGACGTTGTCATGTACCCTCCGGTCCGGGACCATGTAGGACTGGTCTGGGTGAAATAGGATAGGCCAGCACGGAAGCCAGGCGAGAAGACAACACCCTGGCGAAGATTTTGTAGTCCGTGCTGGGGGGTGGGGGGGGAGGGGGAGGAAAAAGACCGGACGCCAGTTCTTTAAAGAACGAAGGTCCCCCTTCTTTGGCAGCAGGATGATGACCGCCCTGCACCAAGAAAGGGGCAGCTCTCCAGCATTCAGACACTCCCTAGGACCTGTGCGTAGTCGCTCCCCAGGATGTCCCAGAACGCCCTGAAGAACGCCACAGTCAGCCCGTCTAGCCCTGGGGTTTTGCCCCTCGAGAGCCGGTCGAGGGCACTGGTCAGCTCCTCTAAGGTGACGGGAGCGTCGTGCCTACCGGCATCCTCTGGGCCGAGCTGCAGGTCCTCCCACAGAACTCTGCGAACATCCTCCCTGGACGGATCCAGAGAGAACAGAGCCGTGTAATAGTTCCGGACGTGGGCCCTGATGCCCTCCGGATCTGAGACGAGGGACCCGTCATCGGCCAGCAGCACAAGGAGCTGCTGACGGATGCCACACCTTTATTTCCAGCAAGTAGATGAAGGGGGAAGCTGCAGTCCAGGTCCTGGAGGAGCTGGATCCGTGACCTCACGTACCTGGAGCGTGGCCTTCTTCTCTTCGTACACCCCGCGCAGGACCGGGTCCGCGTCGGGCTGACCGAGGCGTGACTCCAGGTCGAGCATCTCCCTCTCCAACTCCACGATCCTGGATTTCCGCCTCTTGGTCGACCCCCTCGCGTACTCCTGACAGAAGACGCGGACGTGAGCCTTGCCCACGTCCCACCATAGCCTCGGGGAGGGGAAGCTTCCCCGCTTCCTTCTCCAGCCGGCCCAGAAACGACGAAACGAGTCCCGGAACCGCTCGTCCTCCAGCAGCAGGTTGTTAAAGTGCCAGTACGCGGAGCCGAGCCTGGCGCCGAACGGAAGGAGTTCCGCCCACACCAGGTGATGGTCCGTGCACGACACTTGCCGCGTGGAGGCCTTCGGAAAACAGGAGGCATACGCCCGCGAAACGTACAGGCGGTCGATTCTGGACGCTCCGACCCCAGGCCTCACGAAGGTGAAGGCGATGGAGTCGGGATGGAGATTCCGCCAGACGTCCACCAGGTCGAAGGACTTGACCAAGTCCCCCAACCTCTTCCCCGACGCCCAGCCAGTGCGGGCACCGCCGTGGTCCCTGCCCTCAAGGACGCAGTTAAAATCTCCCCTGAGGACGACGCACTGGTTTTCATCGATGGAGGCGAGATGAGCGGACACTTCTTCAAAGAAGCTCGCTTGCCTCGGCCCGGCCAGGGGAGCGTAGACGTTCACCAAGTAAAGCACCGCGCCCCCCAGCCGAACCGTCAGGTGAAGCAAACGGCCTGGCACCGGCTCCCTGACCCCCAAGATCTCCGGCTGAAAATGCGGGGCCAACAGGATAGCCACCCCATCAGATCTGTGGATGAGGTGACTCATGTAGACACCCCCCCCCCGCCACTCCAGGAGCCAGGTGGCTTCATCTCCCAGGGTAGTGTGGGTTTCTTGCAGGAAGCACACCGCATACCTCCCATCCCAAAGGACCGAGAGGATCTGGAATCTGCGCTGTGACTCCCTGCTGCCGTTGATGTTGAGGCTGGCTATAATTGTCTCCATGTCGGAAGCGTTGTGCAACCACCACCAGTACAGTTAAAAACCTATATACACATTTACTGGGAGGACGAGGGAGGGGCACTGAAGTCCCTCGCCCTCACCAGGAGTGCCCCCAGGAAGTTCCTGACTCGCTTTCGCTTGTTCACGTCGAGCCCAGGTGCCTGGCGGGTAGCATGAGCCAACCAGTAAACTCTTTCGAATGAGCTCCAGCGGTCGAGCGCCAGTTGGGCTCTATCCCGGCGACTCAGTTTCCTCGACAAACTCCCGGAGTTCCTCAAGGGGGATGAGAGGGAGATCAGTGTAGGGCACCTGGGACTCAAATGTCACTGGAGACAGACTCCACGTCGTCCCCAGTGTCTGCCACTGATCCCGAACCCTCCTCCGGGAGGTCGCCCTCGGTCACTGACCCCTCCCCCACCGAGAGAATGGGGGCTGGTCCGGCACCACCAACTGGCCTCAAACCCCCAGCAACCCCACCCCCAGGGTCATCGGCAGTACCTTCCTCGGCACACCGCTTCCCAGAACGCCCCGTGTTCGGGTCGTCAGGCGGCAGAGGCTCGGGGCCCCCGCTCCTTTCCGGACACCGGACACCCAGCTCCTCAGGGAAAAGGTCCTCCCCCAGGGCCAAGGCCCCCGGCAAAGCAGTCTGGGAGGGAGGAGCGAGGATAGCACCTTCCTCCCCTCCACCGCTCAATGACCCACCAGAGAGTTCCCCATTGTCACCCGCACCATGGTCTGTGTGGTTATTACAGTCCTCCCCAGGGGCTGGAGGGGTTATGGCAGCAGACGGTCCCGCTGTAGCCCCTGGAGGTTTGGGCAGGTCGGTCAGGCCGCGGTGCAGGGCATGCAGGGGACACCGTTGGCTCGTCCCCTAGTGAGGGGCGGTGCTGCCGGCGTGCTGCTGGGATGTCCCCTTTCTCCCTTCTCCCTCCCTCCCTCTCTCCCTCTCTCCCTCCCTCCCCCTCTCTCTCCCTCCCTCCCCCTCTCTCTCCCTCCCTCCCCCTCTCTCTCCCTCCCTCCCCCTCTCTCTCCCTCCCTCCCCCTCTCTCTCCCTCCCTCCCCCTCTCTCTCCCTCTCTCCCTCTCTCCCTCTCTCCCTCTCTCTCTCTCTCTCTCTCTCTCTCTCTCTCTCTCTCTCTCTCTCTCTCTCTCTCTCTCTCTCTCTCTCTCTCTCTCCCCTCCAAGGCCCAACACCTCTTCCCCAGAGAGACAGGGGGGAACCTATGGGCCTTCCCCTCCCCGCCCACCTTGGTGGTCATGGGGCCCGAGGTTCCCCGACCCCAACCTTTCCCAGAATACGATTGGCTGAGGGGAGACAGGGGTGTGGCCAGGGTGGGGAGGGTCAGTGTGTCACTTCCTGCCCCGCCCCTGGTTTATCAGGTGATGGCGGGAGGCTCTAACGTAACCGTGGAAGAGGGACACTTCTGTTTATTTCTTTGAGCAAGGGGTCTCTGATTGGGCAACATTAACAGCCCCAACCTGGGTTTTTGGTATATCCAAGTGCTGTTAACAAAAGAGTGTCAGGAATTTGGCCCAGCAACTGTGAAGGAACAGCACTATAGTTCCAAAAGAGAATGGCATATGACTATGGCAGGAAATTCCATGTAGTGGTGTTTCCATGTATCTGCTGCCCCTATCCCCTTGTCAACATTCCCTCTAAGCACAGCCATGCAACTACTAGGAAGCACCATAAACACTAATTGATGTGCCACCACAAAACATCCACTTCCAGACAACTTCCATGGAGAACAAGAAAAATAGGAGGAAAAGTTGCTTCAAGATGGTAATGGTCACAGGTTTGGAAGGTGATGGCAACTGAGACTCTGTTGAGTTCCTGCAGTGCATGCTGTATATATTGTACCTGGCTACCTTGTTTTTTTGGTTGAAGGGGAAGGAATATTGAAGATCATGAATGGGGTTCCAATCAAACAAGCTCATTTGTCATCGATAAAATCAATTTATTTGAAAATTGTTATAGTTGCACTCACCCATGGACATGAAGAGTTTACCATTACATTCCTGTCTCAACCCTAGTGAGTGTTGGACAGGTTTTGGGGGGCAGAAGGTGAGTTACTCGCTGCAGGCTCCCTATGTGACCTGTTCTTAGAACCACAGCATCTATATGGCAAATATTACAATGCCACTTTACAGCAAACACCATTGTATACTGAGACATAACCATAGCACCAAAATGATCACAATTTCACAAATTACATTCAATAGCAATTTAGTTTTAACAGTTCTGAAAGATAAAATTGAATTTTATCTCCACCTTATTGGTAACCAATTATTCTTTTAATATGCTAATTGAGTCGTTTTGAATCCATGGGCTAGATGCTTTCAGCCTCCAATAACTATTCATACAGATTGAAGAAGATTCTGTTTAATAAGCCTTAACAAAGAAATAGGGAGCATCTGAAGTCTTACTTCATCAAAATGCTATGCTACAATGTGGTATGACAACTTTCATACAAAGATCCTTCCATATGAAGCAGTCATCCTCCAGACTCTTCTATATTGCTCTGAAAGTCGGGTTATGTATAGACATCATCTCAAGACCATGGAGAAATACCATCAAACACTGCGTGAAGCAAATTCACTATCAGCTGGGAGGACAGGTATACTAACATCAGTGTATTCAAGACAGTCAATCGCACCAGACCATGATCATCTGAAGCCAACTCCTCTGGGCAGGCTATATCCATAGCACGCCTGAGTTCCGCCCGGCTCAATGAAGGCACTCAAACGACAGGAGGATATAGGAAGCATTTCAAAGACTCCCTGAAGTTTTCCCTCAAGAACTGCAACATGGATGTCAATGTATGGGAAACCCTTGTTCAGAAGAAACTGACTTGGAGGAAACTCCTGTCTGAGAGGACACCCATCAGTTGGAGGAAGTGTGGAAAAGGAATAGGAAAGGCATGCCAACTGGAGAAAGACATCTCAAGGCCTACTTCCAACTCCCGGAAATGTCTGTCTAATGTGCCATCAGAGATAGAGCCCTAGGATTGGGCTCATCAGACTCACAAGGGTCCACCAAACACAATGTCCCTAGGTGGACAATCATACTCATGAGCAAGTGATCACCAATGATGGTATGATAGGATATCATAACTATGGACTAGTTTGACGGACAAAGTGCCAAATTCATCTAGCTCACTTAAGGAATCCAAGCACATGGGTAGTTAAAAATTGTCCTGCTCACTTCCCACAATCCAAAATTTAACCCACCCTTATGATCTGTTGAATAGAATGACTGGCAAAGACTAATAGAGTCCTTCTTTAAGATTCAGGTAGGGTTCTGATGACATTGTTGAGCCTGGAAACACTTTGCTGTCATGACCTTTCCACAGATCAATCTGTGGGAAGAGGATTCACAGACAGAAAACAGATCTTTGAACTCTACCTCCAAACTCTCCATTGGTCACTAGGCCCACTAAGCTCTCCAGACTTTCCTACCACCCTGATCATGAGATCCTCCTGAAAAAGATCAGAGATTGTTCCTTTAGATCTGCCAGTTTCCTGACACTAAACACTCCATTCCACCTACTAAAATGAGTAAAACTGACTTAGGGCCATGCACAGATGAGTCAGAGAATGTCTTAATTGTCGGCTTCATGCTGGCAAGATCAGTACAATTCGCAGTCCATCTCAGACACAGACTGCCTGTAGCTAAAACCGGAACTACGCTAGGGAACCAGAACTGTGCTCTTCTGGTGGCTAAGCTGCTTAGCTGCGAATGTGCCAGCTTGCTTAATTATCAGGGAGGTACAGAGGGGAGTGCAGATCTGATTAAAACATACTAAAATGCAAAAGCAAATTTACATGGACATTTGCAATTTGTAAAATCAGTGAAATTTCCAACAGTTAGTAAAGTTTTGTTTTTAATCATGGACAAGCACTTACCTTGCATTTCTGTCATGGATTGTTTAAAAAAAACTGACACACTGAAAGCAAAAAAAAAACAAATTCTCATTTGCAAAAGTGAGAGTCAACCACCATTCTGCTGCCTGAGTGGAGATGTAACAATTAATTTAACAGGACAAGCTTCCTAAATACAGAGAACATATGTAGCTTTTGGAGAACATGAACACTGAAATGGATAATAGGGCATGCTTATAAGCAGGCTGCACTTACTCTGCCAGACTCCCATTTATTTCAAAATTTCCTAATTTTATTTTAATGCTCTATTTACAAATGGGGTCTATTCGTTAATAATGAAATCAATGCCAGCAAATAGAGATTTTTAGCTCATTAGTCCTGAACTGAATGGAATGAAAGCTGCATTGAACATATGCAACAAGCGAAATAAAAACCAAAACAACTGTAGATACTGGAAATCAGAAACAAAAACAGAAAATGCTGGAAAAGCTCAGCAGATCTGGCAGCATCTGTGGAGAGAAATCAAAGTTAACATTTCGGGTCCAGTGATCCTTCCTCAGGAAGGTTAACGTTAATGCTGATTTATCTCCAGAGATGCTGCCAGATCTGCTGAGCTTTTCCAGCATTTTCTGTTTATATATAACAAGCAGTGGATTGAAGCCAATCAGCAGATAGACAGACAAAAGCCATGATTAAATTTCATTTTGAGAAAATCCATTATATTTCTTCCACTGCTTCTAGAAATCTTCCTGAGTGGGCCTGGCAAACTTCTTTCCCTAACCTGACATTAGTAGGGTTAATAAAACAGTGTTGAAAAATGTGGTGCTGGAAAAATGCAGCAGGCCAGGTAGCATCTGAGGAGCAGGAGAATTGATGTTTCGGGCATAAGCCCTTCTTCGGGGCTTCTCGTCGATTCTCCTGCTCCTCGGATGCTGCCTGGCCTGCTGTGTTTTTCCAGCACCACATTTTTCAACTCTGGTACTCCAGCATCTGCAGTCCTTATTTTCTCCTAGTTAATAAAACTGTGGAAATATACAGCACAGAAAACTTACATTTAACGCATCTGAGGTGTTTTTAATCAATAAAGCAGGGGAAAGGGTTTCCTACCTAGTTTAGAAACAGCTTAGTTATCATTACATTAGAAATTAACGTGGGATGGATGAGTGGGGAATCATGTGGAGTTTGTGACTGTTGACTTCACATACACGACACACTGCAGTATCTGGTCAAGCTTTCTTTGACAGCATCACCCAAACCTGCAACCTCTATCAGTCAGAACAAAACCAGCAACCCATCTTAGCTGAACACCATTAAACAGATTTCTAATGGGTAATGATCGGTCACCTGGAACCTATTTACAAAAGTTGGATTTGTTGATTTTCAAGGGTTCTGATGCACTTTACTGAATAGTTCGTGCTTTAACTCCTGTGTGACCTTGAAACTAACATCGCCAACTCATCATTGACTCCCCATTATACATTCAACAAGCTCTTCCAATGACCTCTCCTTTGATCTGATACTCACTGACACGGATTCAATCCTTACTTCTCTCACACACTACCCTATCTGTTTCCCTTACTGTTTGTAGCATATCAAAGTGCCTTTGAGACCTCTACATCCAGTTAATTCCATAAATAGGGGACATGTTATAGATTGCCCCAATGAATTGACCATGCTAAATTGTCCGTAGTGTTGGGTGAAGGGGTAAATGTAGGATTATGGGTCTGGGTGATATATGCTTCGGCAGGTCGGTGTGGACTTGTTGGGCCGAAGGGCCTGTTTCCACACTGTAAGTAATCTAATCTAATCTAATCTTAGATTGGAATCCCAACACTGTTACATGCCAGCTTTTTCATAGAGTTCCTACAGTGTAGCTGTAGGCCATTCAGCTCATCAAGTCCATGCCAACAAGTATCTCATCCTATCCCTGTACCCAGCATTTCCAAAGGCTACTCCACCTAGTCTAGCATCCCTGGACAATTTAGCACAGCCAATCCACCCAATCTGCACATCTTTAGACTGTGTAAGGAAACTGGACCACCTGGAGGAAACCTGCGCAGACAAGGGGAAAATGTGCAAACTCCACTCAGATAGTTGCCTGTGGCTAGAATTGAACCCAGCTCCTTAGTACTGTGGGGCAGCAGTGCTAACCACTGAGCCACCATGCCGCACTTTTCAAGAGACTGAGTGTGGAAGCCTACGCCAGAAATATGGTGCTCCAAGGCAAGGTAAAAAAGAAGGAAAGTGATAATCCTACAATTGCCACTCCTCCCATGATACAGCCCAAAATCATCCTGAAGAAAACAATTAAGCGGTTTCAAATTAAGACTTTTCTTCAGCAATTAATACCTGCAATAAAAAAATTAATTAATTGCACATTCAAATTAATTTATCATTCTGAAAGAACTTACAGAATGTTTCACTATTGAATTCTATAATTTCAGAAACTAACTGCATTATGGCTTTTCTCCATTGCATTCTTACGCTCTCTGTCTCCTTCCCAACTCTCACTCTATTACATCCACATGCCCAGATACACACACACACCCTGGTCTTGCTTGTGGTGTCTTGTGTCTAAGAACTTTGGTCTTCATAGAGAGATTCTATCCTTTCCCTTCCACACTTTAAATTTACATCCATTTGCAGCTCTTTTATCTTCTACCACTATTAACAATCAGCATTTTGCACAGGACCTCTACACTCTCTGCTCCGTTGTTCCTCCTCCGCCTTTGTTAAAAGGATTAAGAAATAGATCTGAAACCTTTCAGCTCTGAGAAGAATCATACTGGACTTGAATCATTAACATTCTCTCCACAGATGCTCCCAGACCTGCCGAGGTTCTCCAGCATTTTCTGTGCTTGTTTCAATTGATCATTGCGGCTTCATTAGAAACAATAATGGTCACGAGCATGAAACCTGTTCCTCAAACAGAAGCATCTAAAATCATCGTGTAACTATAGCACTCAAACAGATTTTATACAGCTTAAAGATATTTATAACCAAAATAATCAATGTAATCATTACGAGTAGTGTACTTTTTCTCCAAATGATATAATAAAGTTGTGTCCTTTTGTAATTTTTTTTTCATGTTAATACAATCCGACTGGAAAAGTGGTGGAAATCTCACTTAAGATGTTTTTTCTTTTGTAAGCCACGATAGTAAGTACTGAAAAACAATAAGACTTTTTGGGACATATATCAAAGAGCAAGACCCAATCCACAGGTATGCACTGCCATTGGTAAGTAATTGGGAGCAGGCCTTGAACCCACACATGCTGATGTTGATTATCGCTTTGCTGCAACACCCTGACAGTGATTAGTTAATACAGCACACCCAGAGATTCAACTTTATACTTTGAAGCTCAGTACATTGCTTATTTTATTATCTGGGAGTGAGGCATTAAAAAAATCGTGTGTATCCTACTTTTGCTAATTTAGAATAATGATTAATGATTGCCTCTCTGGGTAAGTAAATTGTGACATGGAAAGTTGAAGTAAATATTATTCTTGAGCCATTAGTAGTTTGGTTACTGCAATATTAGGCCTATGGAATAACGTACACAAAGGTATTATTCTGATTCAATTCTTTTAACCTTTAATCCCCTAATAAAATGAGGGCAGAAAATAAGTCTCCCTTTGCTTTTACTTCTTGTTTTATTCTGTCCATTTCCAGTCTGTGCACTATGGTAGGAAGGCAGATTTTCAATGGCTTAAGACAGATTTAAAAGCCTTTCTTCCATCAGTTAAAATCCTCAGACTCATTGGTGGCCTCAGAACCTGACAGCATTGGGGTGGATAAACTTGTCAGCAGTCTTTGGGGAATTACTTCTAACATGTTCTGGTTGTGCTTTTAAAATTCATCATTGCTTTGTTACCAGTCCTCTGTGAAACACAACCTGACCAGGAAACCATACTATTACTACTTTGCAATGAAGATTGATATCCGTTTTAACTACATCTGACATTAACCTAACCTATTCTAGTTCGCTTCTTCTGGAAGAATGGGGAACAGTGTAGGGGATAGGTCAGCGGTATTTACAGAGGAAGTATGTGATTTACAATGCAGACCATGGCTCCTGAGTAAACAGCTTCAAATAGATGCCAGTTCAAAAGCAATTATATAGTGAGTACTTTCTTTTAATTTAGTGGAGGGGCAGTGCAGCTTGAAATTAACATAAAATTGACAAAGGGAAGGTGATACTTGTCTCTCTATTGTGTGGCAGGCAATGAAAATAAAGTAAATAGAATAGAATTAACTGGAACAAATTGCAGAAACATGATCTCAAGTTTGGTTTTCTGTAAAGTGGAAAAATGCAACGTCGTCATCAGAAACTAAATCTAAAACGAATGTCTTAAAATGAATGTCACAAACACCAGTACAGGGAAGACAAGACATCTGACAGCAGTTTTTCCAGTTAATATTCAACGTGATTGCCTTGAGTGGGGAGAAAATAATAATGTGATAATTTATGAACTGATAATGGTTTTAGGAGATGATTTTTCTATTTTTTTGACTTAGTCATCCTAATTGCTCTTCAATCCAACTCCAACTGTCTCCTGTCAGGCAGTGTAAATAGCCTGCTGAGGCCTGACATTCTCCAGAGGCTTGTGAGACAGCCTGCAACATGGCTCAGTAAACAGTAGGAATTGTGGGAATGACATTCGCTGGGAGTCTCTACTATTGGTATTCAAACTGAAGCTAAGCAGAATAAATAAGATTGATAGATTTTTCATCTCTTTTCGGCATCAATTATCACAAACTCCAGAAACTAAGTAACAGCCATTAGTTCAAGAGTAGTTGTAATGCAGCACTTGAAAGGGTTTCACTCAGTTAATTTCAATATTATTCACTGAACTGACATCAGGTCGACAATTTGGTTAAATAATGATACTGACGATGATGTTTTTCCTGTTCTCAACTTCCTGCATTGCTTTTCTGCTGTTGGTGAGTGTCATAAGAAGCAGCAATCAAAATTTTATGCAACTGAATGTCAGAGACTATTGAAATCAAGTTTCTTCCAAGAGCAGCAAGCCCAGTTCTGGGACAAACATCCACAGAAGATCAACATCCCAGAGGTGTTGAGTTATTCTCTCACAAGGGACAATCTGGAATTGCCAAGAAAATTCATTCATTTTGGTTTGTTGAATAAACTGGCTTCTATCGCCCTTGCTGCACTTATTCCTTTACATGTAAAGATGGAAGCTGTGTTATGTCATGTACCATTTGCCTGTTTGGTTTCTTTCAAGGGAGATGGGGAGAGACAATCAGTAGATCCCTTGACAACTGCTGTAGTCAGACCATCTTGGGAATCACAAATGCCCCTTTCTAAAATATATAGCACTCCCCTCTAAAGGAGGCTGAAGGTATTTCTTGGGCTGCTCTTTACACTGTTTATGTTGTTATCCAAATTGTGTCCCAGTAATATCCTCTTTTACATAGTAATAGAAACTTTAAGTAAGTGTAAAGGCAGCTGATGTACAAATCTGACAATTTGACACATCTGACAATGTAACATTCTTCGTCAATAAACACTGAGATAATACATGTCGCTTTATTTGCAGAGAAAATATTCCTAGCTCTTCTGAGAAAATTTAAATGCGCTTGTTTCTTTACAAGTTATGACACCATTAAGATCCAGGATGTGCCCTGAATTTCCCTGGACTCCAAGGATGCAGTCAAAAGTACATCCACGTGGCAAGTCCTTTTGTTAAATTAGGCCTGAGAGCAAGTTCCGGAGCTCAGCTCCTAATCCCAGTGGAATGTACAACTGCTGATCTCTGTACTAATTGCATCGATAGACATTTCCAGAAAAGTAAACCATTTAGCATTCTAAGATCATTAACAACTGCAGTTTCAAATAGAACTATAGAAAGTGATGAATCTCCTGTTCCATCAACAACACATCCAAGATATAACAATAAAAGTTGAACTTACTGTTTACTCAGGCTATAGTACTCAAATATTATTCACTCAACTACAGATGCAAAACATTGAATTGTTTTCTCAATTATCAGTGATATTCTCTCTGGTGTGTTAAGTTATCTCATGTTTTAAACAATCAATAAATTGCTCCTTTAAGCTTCCTAAGTCAATAATGCAAAACAGGTCATTTTGATTTAAATATCTCGATTGTCGGACCTCACATACAGATTACATTGGGAAGGCGTTTTCAATGAAATTACTTAATCACAGTTATTGATTGTGATTTGTGCAACCTGCAGAAATTGATAATCTACTCAATATTACTTATGTTTTCTTTGTGTACACTCTACCTACAATCTAACCACTCGCAAATCCACCATCTGTGCAGAAATAGCACTATTTCTATCAGATTGATTTCCTGCTTTGCTTACCTTTATCCGAAGTTGCCTCCTGAGGAATAGTGATCGGAAATCATGTTACCCACTTCCAACAAAAATAGCTCACAGACTAGAGTTAATTAGAGAGCAACTCTTTCAACATTTAACCTGGAGTTGAGGCAACAGTTAAATCTATAGTAACTCATTTATAATAATAAACTGGAGGTTAATTTAAAAGTGCCATGCAATAAGTTGCTCTACATAGGTTCAAAGAAGTGGTGGAATATTGCATGTTTAATTGGCTACTAGATATTAAGCAACAGGGAGTCATGTTGAGTAGGTGTTTTTCTAACTGTTGGCAGTAGAGTCCCTTGTGATCGATATTGGGATCGTTGTGTTATGTTATATATCTTGGAGGTGCCAGAAGACTGGACAATTGCAAATATCATAGCCTTATTCAAAAAAAGTTGTATGGATAATTCCAGTAATTTCAGACTAGTTAGTTTAGCATTGGTGGTGGGGAAACTTCAAGAAACAATTATTCAGGTCAAAATTTGTAATCACATAGAAAAAGATAGATCGATTAAGAAGAGTCGGTACAGACTTCTAATGGGGAAATCATGTTTAACTAATTTGCTGGAGTTTTTGAAGAGGTACGAGAAATAGCTGAGGAGGGCAAATTCTGTTAATGTAGTGTACATGGATTTCCAGAAGGCATCGGATATAGTGCCACACAACAGACTCATGTGGAAACTTATACGCCATGGTATAAAAGGGTCAGTAGAAACTTAGATGCAAAATTGGCTTGGTTGTAGGAGACAGAGTAATGGTCAATGGCATTCCTTTTGGGCTGGAAGAGAGAGTTTGTAGTTGAGTTCCTCAGGGGTCATTTTTGGGATCCTTGCTTTTGCTGACATATATTAATGATCTGGATCTTGGTGTCAGGGCCAATTTCAAGCTTTACACATGACATTAAACTTGGAAAAATTATACACTGTGAGGAACAAAGTGCGAAACTCCAAAAAGACATTGACAAGTTAGTGGAGTTGGTGGACAGTTGGCAGAAGCATTCCAATGCAAAACAAAAGTGTGAGGTGATGTACTTTAATAGGGAGAACATTGAAAGACAATATAGAAGAAAGGATGGAATTCCAAAGTGGGTTGCAGGAGCAGAGGGACTTGTGCATATATGTACACAGATCATTAAATTTGGAAGGACAGGCGGAGAGCAGTTAACAAAGCATAGAATGCTCTTGGCTTTATTAAGAAGGGCATAGAATAAAAGAGTAAGGAGATGATCATGAAATTGTGCAAGACACTTGCTAAACCACAGTACAAGTACTATGCACAGTTGTGGTCATCACATTATAAGAAAGCAGTGAGCCTATTGGAGAGAATGAAGGAGCAATTTACAAGAATGCGTCCAGGGATGAGAAACTTCAGTTATGAAGGTAGATTGAAGATATTTGGACCATTGTCCTTAGAGAGAAGGAGCTGAGACAACATTTGATAGAGGTTTTCAAAATCATGTGTGGGCTGGACAGAATAGAAAGGAAGAAATCAAAACAGAAATTGCTGGAAAAACTCAACAAGGCTGGAGACATCTATGGAGAGAAAGCAAAGTTAACATTTCAGGTCCACAGACCTGTTGAGATTTTCCAACAATTTTTGACCTTTGCTGATTTTCAGCATCTGCAGTTCCTTATTGTATAAGACAGGAAGAAGCTGATCCTATTCATAAATACAAAGAAGGAGTGGGTATAGATTTAAAGTGATGAGCAAGCAAAGCAAAGGGGATGTGAGAAAAAACATTTTCACACTGTGAATAGTGCATAGAATGTTTTGGTTGGAAATGAGGTGGAGGGCCATTTAATTGAGGCATTCAGAAGGACAATGGATGATTATTTGGATTATATGGGGTGAAAAACAAGAGATTGGCACTAGGTAATAGCACTGGTGGAGACATGACGAATTGAATGGCCTCCCCATGCACTATAACAATTGGATGATTTTGTGATACAAGTTTGTGCATGATACAAAGTTCAGAAATGTAGGAAATCATTAGCAGAACAAGAGAAGACTTTAAAAGAACATAATGAAGCAATAAGGTGGACAGACACGTGATAGAGACAGCTAATTTGGGAAATGTAATGAAGAGGCAATACAATTTAAATGGTGCTATTTTGAGGAAGCTGTAAGTGCAGAGAAACCTCAAATTCATTAATCGTTCCAGGTAGAACAAGTTGATAAATCAGTTAAAGTAGATCAGACACTTGGCTTTGTCATCATTCCTCCAGGCAGTGGTGACAAAATGAGCTGAATGTCTTTGATTTTCCAGCAACTCTCATTGGGAAGACTTTTGCTTCTGGTGATCTTGGTCATTCAGAAGAGTAAAAGTTGAGTATTTGAAGGATACTTGATTGAGTCAGAGCTGGCAGAGATTTTCTACCAGTGCTGTAACTGGTGAATGCAACCTGTGTAAGTTTGACATATTGCTGGCCATTTAAAAATAGTTTTATTACATTCCTTCATAAAGGAATTTGATGGACTGAGGGAATAACCATTTTCAGGCTAAATTTCTACTTGGCTGGGTTACTGATGAATAATGAGCAACTATTCCCAGCTCGGCAAACAGAACTACAACAACGAGCACCTTAGCTACAAATCTTCTCCCAAACTTTGAAAAGAAGAAGTTGCTGGAAAGGCTCAGCAGGTCTGGCAGTATCTGAGTTAACATTTTGGGTCGAAATATAGACCGGTGAGCCTGACCTCTGTGGTGGTCAAGTTGTTGGAGGGAATCCTGAGGGACACGTTGTACATGTATTTGGAAAGGCAAGGACTGACTTTGTGAATGGGAAATCATGTCTCACAAACTTGATTGAATTTTTTGAAGAAGTAACAAAGAAGATTGATGAGGGCAGAACAGTAGATGTGATCTCTAAGGACTTCAGTAAGGCATTCGACAAGGTTCCCCATGGGAGACTGATTAGCAAGGTTAGATCTCATGGAATACAGGGAGAACTAGCCATTTGGATACAGAACTGGCTCAAAGGTAGAAGACAGAGGGTGGTGGTGGAATGTTGTTTTTCAGACTGGAGGCCTGTGATCAGTGGAGTGCCACAAGGATCGATGCTGGGTCCTCTACTTTTTGTCATTTATATAAATGATTTGGATGCGAGCATAAGAGGTACAGTTAGTAAGTTTGCAGATGACACCAAAATTGGAAGTGTAGCGGACAGCGAAGAGGGTTACTTCAGATTACAACAGGATCTTGACCAGATGGGCCAATGGGCTGAGAAGTGGCAGATGAAGTTTAATTCAAATAAATGTCAGGTGCTACATTTTGGGAAAGCAAATCTTAGCAGGACTTATACACTTATGGTAAGGTCCTAGGGAGTGTTGCTGAACAAAGAGACCTTGGAGTGCAGGTTCATAGCTCCTTGAAAGTAAAGTCGCAGGTAGATAAGAAAGTGAGGAAGGCATTTGGTATGCTTTCCTTCATTGGTCAGAGTATTGAGTACAGGAGTTGGGAGGTCATGTTGCGGCTGCACAGGACATTGGTTAGGCCACTGTTAGAATATTGCGTGCAATTCTGGTCTCCTTCCTATCAGAAAGATGTTGTGAAACTTGAAAGGGTTCAGAAAAGATTTACAAGGATGTTGCCAGGGTTGGAGGATCTGAGCTACAGGAAGAGGCTGAACAGGCTGGGGCTGTTTTCCCTGGAGTGTCAGAGGCTGAGGGGTGACCTTATAGAGGTTTACAAAATTATGAAGGGGTTTACAAAATTATATAGGATAAATAGACAAAGTCTTTTCCCTGAGATCGGGGAGTCCAGAACTAGAGGGCATAGGTTTAGGGTGAGAGGGGAAAGATATAAAGAGACCTAAGGGGCAACTTTTTCACGCAGAGGGTGGTACGTGTATGGAATGAGCTGCCAGAGGATGTGGTGGAGGCTGGTACAATTGCAACATTTAAGAGGCATTTGGATGGGTATATGAATAGGAAGGGTTTGGAGGGATATGGGCCAGGTGCTGGCAGGTGGGACTAGATTGTGTTGGGATATCTGGTCGGTATGGACGGGTTGGACCGAAGGGTCTGTTTCCATGTTGTACATCTCTATGACTCTATGACTCTATGAGTGACCCTGCTTGAAGGAGAAAAGAACAGTTGGATAGACAAAGGTGTTGATAACAATCTGGCTCGGAGATTGAGTAGCTACTCATGTGGACTGTTAGTGGTTAACAATGGGTTGTGTGTAATAGCAGACTATGAAATAACAAGGCTTAATGTGTGGGAGTAAGGGTAAGGACATGGGAATGCTTGAGCCCTGAAGTTATTGAGTTCGATATTGAGTCAAGAAAGCTGCAGGGTCCCCAAGCGGAAAACACGGTGCTGTTCTTCCAGCTTGTGCTGCGCTGTTGTTGACTCAGGAACATGGTGGTGTGCTAAAGTGACAAGCAACTAGGTTAACTATTCACCCTCCTAGCCAGATCGTTAGCCATTCCTTTGTCTGTCCACTGTACTTCTCTCTCTTTGGGGTGTAACTCCACCTGTCCTTTACGCCTTACCTCCTCCCCAATCCTGTCTTCTGTATATAAACTGACAGTTTCCGAGCTACAAAAACAGGAATTGCTGGAAAAGTTCCGAAGGTCTGGCAGCATCCATGGAAAGAAAATAAAGTTGACATTTTGGGATGAGTGACCCTTCCTCAGAACCCAGAAATCTTCGAAGAAAGGGTCATTTGACCTGAAATGTTAGCTCTGATTTCTCACCCCAGGTGCTGCCAGACATGCTGAGCTTTTGCAGCCATTTCTGTTGTTGTTTCTGATTTACAGCATTTGCAGTTTTTTCGGTTTTTACATGGTATCCTAGAACCTTAAATAATGGTCAGAGAGGAACTCTTTTAAAGTTTTGTCCAAATTGGCTAGAATATTTGTTTTTTTTGTAAATTCATTTGCTTTATCCAGGCAATTGCATAAATATGGTCAATGATGTTCGGTAGTTGTACTGTGTTCTTCCAGCCTCCTGCTTGTCTATTTTGGATTCCAGCATCAGCAGTTTCTTTGTCTATATGTTTAGATGAGGCAGACTTTATAGTGAAACTGCTGTCTTCTATTGCTTTTTTCTATTTTAGTAAAGGATTAGCATGTGGTTTCAGCCATTGTTTGAACAAAGTGAAGAAAAAGTATCTATTTGTGACAAGTGACTCAATTGCCATTCTACTCAGTGAATCAAAGCTTTCCAGAAGTAATCCTTCTCATGCCAGTAATATTTGGGAGGGTTGGAAGTTTTCTGAAACTTTAGGAGGCAAGTGCATGGCAAATTGGGAGCAAAGTGTTTCAGGCTGACTTGCCGATGTGTTATACGAGGAGGCAGAGGCAATCTGATGTTGAGAATGCACACAGCAGTAAGCTGAAAACAACTGCATCTCCTGATGAGACAATCACCAGCACTTTTTGAAGGATACCATGCAGGATTATTGAATTTTTCCAAAGGCACATACAGTATCTGTAGCTCACAGCATGATGGTTAGAAGTAATGAAAATGTTAAATGCTGAAAACAGCAAACATAATAGTCATGCTCTGGTGGATACTTGACTGACAATGGATTCTCATAGAGACTGCTGACATTGTGAGATGTTGGAGTGAAAATGTATCTTTCAGTACCTTCAGTCTCCTCACACACTCATAATATTGCACCTTCTTGAGTACCATTCACTTTTGCAGCACTCTCACTGTAGCCAAAGACTGCAGGCTATCCTTTGCATTGAGAATGATACTTCACCCTCATGCCTTCTCAGTACACCCATTATCTACAATTGGGTTTTGGTCCCAAAACTGAGTTCTTCATTGGACTGCGTGCCACTCCACCTAGAAAAAGACACAGAAATCAAGCCATTTCCCCTTTAAAAGCTGAGATATAACACTCAACTCCTGTTCCTCATCTGCTCGTATATTATTTTGCTGCTTCACTCAGCAGTGAGATAATGAGGACTGGAGATGCTGGAGAGTCAGAGTCAATAAAGTGTGACGCTGCAAAAAGCACAGCAGGTCAGGCAGCATCCAAGGAGCAGGAGAGTTAACATTTCAAACAGGACCCTTTGTCAGGACTGGGGAGGAGGGAGGAGGATGAGGACTGTGGCTGGGGGGAACGATAGGTGAGATGGCAATAGGTGGATGTAGGTAGGAGGTGATTGTGATAGTCAGTGGGAAGGATGGAATGGATAGATGGGAAAGAGGATGGACAGGTAGGTCAGGTCGAGAGGATGGAGCTGAGTTGGAGGGTTGGATCTGGCATGGGGTTGGGATGGGGGAAGGAGTGAATTGGAAACTGATGAATTCAACATTGAGGCTGTAGGCTGTGGACTCCTAAGGAGGAAGATGAGGTGTTCTTCCTCCAGTTTGCATGTGACTTTATTTAGGCAGTGGAGGTGGTCCAGAATGGATATGTCTTTGGAGGAGTGGGAGGGGGAATTGAAATGGATGGCCATAGGAAAATGGGGCTGGTTGGTGCATATGGATCAGGGATGTTCCCTGAACCATTCCACAATTTTGCATCATCTCTGGGACCATCCTCAACCTCATCACCTCAAGTGATCTCCTATCCACAGTGTCCAACCTCATAGTTGCCCAACCCCACACTGCCTGATTCTATCTCTTACCCAAAATCCACAAACCTGACTGCCCTGGGTTGACCACTTACCAAGCAATCTATGTAGGTTTTCTGTGGCAATCATTTGCCAGGATTGCACATACATCTTGTAGAAGTGTTTACATAGCAGAGTATGAAAATGGTAGCAATGTTGGCTAACCATTTCCACTTTCCTATCCAACAATAATCATAGTCATTTTAAACAGCAATTGCATTTGCATTGCCATTAGAAGGGTACTTGTAAATCTTAGATCACAGAGCATTTTGTCTATGGGGTCTAAGCTTGTCATTGCTATTTCCTGATCAGACTGTTTCTGCTTCAAGGACTGGCATATCGCAAGTCAAGTGGTCACTACAAAACATCTCTGAACTCAATTTAGATTTAGATTTAAATTTAGATTTAGCCTTTATTGTCACGTATGCTGAAATACATAAGTACAGGATTACAGTGAAAAGTTTTCAATGTCACCACACCTGGCATCATGTTAGGTACAATTACCCAGGTACAAAAATCTAAGAACACGGTAGGAAGAAATAAGGAGCAATGGATGTAGGTTTGCTCACGGAGCTGGAAGATTTGATTTCAGAACTTCAACCTGAGCTACAAATCTTTTCAAAAATTGCTAAATAAGGAATAAATTTAAAACCTAAACCTTATAGTCACTCTTAGTATAGTTTAAAAAAAAGAGTTAGAAGTTAAACACTACAGCCTTCATAATATTAAGTTGAAAACTAAAGCTAAAGGTTCAGCCATTGCAGTCTTTCTTAACTGCTTAGCTATGCTGGGACAGTACTTCCTACAAGGACTTTATCTCTTCTGCTTGGTCATGCTTTCCTTACGCTGCCTCAATCTCCTCTGCTCTCGTCTTGCTGCAGATGTCAGGGGAAGCTCCATTGCCACATTGGGCTTGCTCCAATGATATCAGACCACCAAGGACCCAATCCAGGCTTTCAGTCACTGCCACACACTCGACCGGCAAAGCCTGGATCCAGTCACTGAGCCTCAAGCTCACCATCAGACCAGCTGCCAGGCATTGAGAATTCACTGTGAATCATGGGTCAGACCTCCAGCTAACAACTCACTCCAGACAACGAGCTGATTGCCAATTTCAATGAACCTAATCCTGCTACTGCCACTACCTAACTCCAGAAACTTAGTTCATAGAAAAAAAGGCCTTAAAATACTAAAACTAAAGAAACCGAGAAGAGAAGAAAAAAGGAAGACAAAAAGCAAATGGTGTGGACAAACCTACTCCACTGCTACCTTGTATCGAGACTAATTGGATTCAACAGCACTGTTAAACATCCTTTATTTTCATGAATTCTTGAATAATATCAATCAATGCTTTAATGGAAGATTTCTATTTCTCACATCAGTCACTAAACACAAATTTAGTGACAAGTTGAATGACAATTGTATCCATAGAAGGAAATGCATTAGGATGGAATCTAATTTAGAATTAGAATCATAAAATCAGCTGAAACAATTTTCAGTTTCAGTCAATTCAAAACTCCAATTAACTTTCAACCTATAAGATAACAATTTCAATGTAACACATTCAATAATGATCATTAACATGAGAGTAGATGATGACAGGGGAAGTGTAACTGTTAAGGTTGAATGGCAGTTAGATTAGATCCCATAAGCCAGAAATGGAGACAAAAGATACATTGCTCTTGTCAGACTCAAGTAACAGCATTGACTAAATCCAGAGCTAATTGGGACACTATAAAGATTTACTCACATCTGAGATCTGTTTATATCAGAACAAATTACTTTCGTCTGCATTTGACAATTTTAAACTTAGTCAAAAACCAGCAATAAAAATGTTGTTAACTTAGACGGTGAAGTGAAAGGTGAGACTGTGGCTGGTGCCTGTTATCTGAACTGTCAACCACTGCAGGCGAAAACTAGAATTCAGCTTTCACTTACAGGCAGCTCCACGGATTGGAAAGTGCTTGTATAGAATTTCCATTTATCTCAAACCAACCTCTCAAAACTGTGATGAATGTGAAAAAGACATTATCACTTCTTCACCTGATACCCTGGCTGCCAGAAGATAGACGTTTATCTCCAACACATCCCACACAGGGTGACTAGTCATCAGCAGACACAATGGCTGAAATAAGCAGATGTTTCTTCAAGTTAAGACCATTTTTACAAATCAATCCTGGGGATGGTCAGAAAGTTTTGTATGCCTGTCTTTAAAGTTACAGTCCACCCTCATGCTTTCATAGTAGTCACATTATGGGAAAACTCAGAGTAATAGAAGTTATATTACTAATAATAGCATCCATTGACTAGAGTGTAGAAGGAGGCCATTTGGCCCATTGTGTCTGTACCAGCAAACTGAGTAAGCAATGCAGTTTCATTCCTCTTCCTTCTCCACATAACCTAACCATGTAATATATTCTTCCTTTTCAGATAACAGTCTAATTATCCTCTGAAAGCTTTGCTTGAACCCACCTCCATCATATATTAAGAAAGCACATTCCAGATACTACATAATTAAGGTCTTTCTCTTGGCTCCATTGTTTTTTTTCCCAATTAACTTAAATCTGTGCTCTCTCATTCTCAATCCTGTCACAAGTAGAAACAGTTTCCCCATACCTGTGCTCCTATTAATAAAGTCAGATATTACATGCTTTATTAACCACTCTCTCAACCTCTCCTGCCAACATCAATGATTTATGCACATATACACCCAGTTCCCTCAATTGCTGTGCCCTGTGTAAAACTGTCTTTTCATTTGCTTCCTACCAACTTCCAATCCAAGATGGTGGCAAAATAGAACACTTCAGTTGGAAGCTCGTCCACTTCCTTTGCTTCTCTTTTTTGTCCTCTTTGTGCCTTTTTCATTTCTTCCCTCCTGGCTCCGATGACTTTCACCTCAGTATAGACATGATGAGGAGCCTAGTGTAGCGGCCTTCTGTGGCGGCTTCATGGCATAGCGTGGTACCGCACACCCCCCCCCCACCCAAAATGGTGTTCTTTCGGCCTGGCGTGGCAGTCTTCTGGCATGACATGGCAGTATCTCAACCTGGAATGCCCTCAGCGTGGACCCCCAGTCTTCATCAGATTCCACAGTGACCTCCCAGCCTCAGAAACCTCAAGATGAAGCCCAGTGTGGTCTGGAACCAAGGTCCAGTGTGAACTGGAGGCTAGGGACCAACGTTGTCTGGGTTGGAAGACTGTTATAGAGTCATAGAGTCATAGAGATGTACAGAAACAGACCCTTTGGTCCAACCCGTCCATGCCATTCAGATATCCCAACCCAATCTAGTCCCACCTGCCAGCACCCTGCCCATATGCCTCCAAACCCTTCCTATTCATATGCCCATCCAAATGCCTCTTAAATGTTGCAATTGTACCAGCCTCCACCACATCCTCTGGCAGCTCATTCCATACATGTACCACCCTCTGCGTGAAAAGGTTGCCCCTTAGGTCTCTTTTATATCTTTCCCCTCTCACCCTAAACCTATGCCCTCTAGTTCTGGACTCCCCTACCCCAGGGAAAAGACTTTGTCTATTTTCTCTATTCATGTCCCTCATGATTTTTACTCGAAAAACTGAAGGCTGGCTGTGACTGTGAATGTATGCAGCAGTCAGAAGCCTGTGGAGACGCTGTGTAACCCACGCAGGAGGCAGTCACGTGACATTCCGTTTCGCGCTTGGAAGAGTGCGAGGCGGTCACGTGACATTCCGTTTCGCGCTCGGAAGAGTGTGAGGCGGTCACGTGACTTTCCGTTTCGCGCTCGGAAGAGTGTGAGGCGGTCACGTGACGTTGTGTTTCGCGCCCCGGAAGCGGGCCGAGGAGGTCACGTGATGCTCCGTTTCATGGGCAAAAGAAGCTCACGTGAGTTCAGATATCCGGGAATGCGAGGAGGCGGGGAATGGAGTCAGAGCAACAGCCAATGAGATGATAATTCTACCTCACTATTTGTATGACGTTTTTTATTGTATAAAAGACTGGGGCAGAGATAGAACGAGGTCTTACTTTTTGAACTGGCACATGTGGTAGTTTGTCAGGGAAAAAGGGTTTAGACCCAGAGCTCTGATTGCTTTATCCACTTACTGTTTAAAATAACTTAAGAGTGTGAGACTGAATATCTTCTCCTATTGCTTCATTTAAAAGAACATGCAGGACTGGGCTCACACATAGAAGAAAGTAAATTGGTAGATTGAGCCAGAGTCCTACAATTTGGTGAGCCCGACACGATGAAGACGGAGAAGTGACGGAAAGAGAGAAAAATAGAAACAACAGACAACTGACGTCTGATGACAACAACAAGCGGCGCCGCATTAAAAAAAAGGTGAGCAGACGCCTGTTTATATCAAAGTTCTGCAATTGGAAATGCTAAATTGATTGTTGTCATTATACTGCAAGTGTCCTAGTAATAGTAAGTGGATAAAGTATTGATAAAGTACGTACTGGTTTAAAGTCCCATGGGGTTAGAGTCCCCATAAAAGCAACAAAGTTTGAGACATGCAGGTTTAAAGTCCCTTGGGGTTAGAGTCCCCATAAAAGCAACAAGATACGTAAGTGTGAGGAGTTTAAAGTCCATTGAGCAGGATCTCATAAAAGCAACGCTCACAAATTGTGGTGTATGATTGATGTGTTGTAAGTTTTAAGAATTATATTGGGGAAAGTACAGAGGGTGGTATAAAAGCCAGTAGTGTTTTGAAGACAGAGACGGTGGTGTTTCAGTGAGAGAATTGGGTTGGTTGCTCGGTTATATTTATACCTCAACCAACTGACTACTGGACGGGAGGATTAAAACAAAAATACATAAAATGGAAGGGGAGTTTGATAAAGAGTGCAAAGAATACGGAGGGTGTTCTTCCGATTTAAGGTTGCCCATAAAACAGCAGTGGGGTAAAGCCAGAAGTCAGTTAGTCAGTGGACTTGCAAAGAACAAACAAAAAACAATGATGGAGAAATATGATAAGATTTGGGAGGAATTACAGAAACAGGGCAAAGTCCCTAAAGATGGGGAGAGGAAGAAATTGTCACTGTTTTTGGGAAAAGCAGAAGAGCAAGCTAAACTAGAAGTAGAAGATCACATGAAGGGAAAGAAAGGGTCAATATTAGCTAGAAGAAAGTGGACAAAAGAAGGTGAGGAGAAAGAAGAGAGGAGGATTCATCTGCATAACATGACGTTAGCCTGTATGGCGGTAGAAACGTTACAAAAGAGAGTAGGTGGTACCTCTACAATAGAATTGACAAAGGAGACAGAAAAGGCAGGACCATCTGCGCCACTATATCCTAAATTGCCTGTGGTACAATCACCGCCCCCGTATCCTGTTATACAAATGCCACTTATGTATGTTCAAGAAGGGGTGTTAGATGTGCAAGAAGTAGGAACAAGAGAGTATAACGTAGTAAGACAGAGACTGGCGGAAGTTGTAGAAGAAAGTATCAGAAAAGTAGAAAAATTAACACTAGAAGTTGATCAGAGGGTTAAGGAAGCGGAGGAAGCAAATGGGGTGATAATGACGCACAGTAGAAACAAAGAACAGCCAAAACAGGGGAGATGTTTAGCAGTACAGGAGCCAGAGGCTCATTCAACACCGTATAGTGCTGGGAATGAGAAGAGGGGAAGATTACATGATTCAGGTCGTTATCGGATGACGGGTTCGCAGACAGAAGACCGAGAGATTTGAGGGAAGAACGGGATAGAGAGAAACTGGATGGGGAGGAGTCTAAAAGTAGCATAGATATTGAGGATGAAGAATCCCTGACGGATGATGATCCAAACCCCTACCCAGTCACTTTGAAAGGCTCACTCACCATGCCTTCGAACATGGCCCTTCACTGAAGCCCCGACCTGAACCAAGTTACAATCTACGTCAAAGAGACACATTACGACAACCTATAAAGTATCAGCACCAAATGCCATTGATTTACAGAGGCTCTTATCTGGGGAATGTTTATCAGCCTTTCACATATACTGATATGAACTGCATCCTGGATAAAATGCCCCTACCTATGGAGGGAGCACTGGATGACTAAATTTTCCCAATATACATTAGGCTACAAGTTAGATATGGGTGACTGGAGAGCATTGTTGGGTAAGCAATTGAGTATGTGGGAAATACAGCAGATTGAAGCGTCTGCGGGGACCACCTTATTACCTGATTCAGACCCATTTGTGCAGCATGCCACCTGTGTGGGAAGGGCAATGAGGGAGAGATTCCCGATTCCACCGGGAGCGATGCACTCACTCACCTTCACAATGAAGGAGGGTGAGGATATGCCTGCCTTTTTGGCTAGGTGTAAGGGCATGTGGACAGATACTGCGGGGAGCCATCCAGGGTCGGGTCAGCTACATACCACGTTATTTAGGAATGTTGTTACAGCAGGGATGCCTAAGAAAGTAAAAGAGGCAATGGAGAGTAATCCCGACATCCCAGGTTGTTATACAGAACAGTGGGAAAAACATTTGACACACCACATGAAGCGTTACAGGACAAAGCAGGATGAGGATAAACAGAGCAATGAGTCAGCTCAAGTGCAGTTGCTGAAGTTACAGCTCGATGAGGCTAGAAGGAAGGCTAATGATACAAAGTAGGCCTCCCAAAAGACGACTAGTCAGATGGTTCAGCGACCATCGCCACAAAACAACCTCCTGAGTCTAGACCCAACACCTGATTGGATGCCACCCTACCCCCAATATGGGGGAAGGCCTATAGGTGTTCCAGGAGGAATACGTGGTAGGGGAAGGGGCCGTGGAGGATTCAGAGGTCAGCCACCCAACACCTGTTTTGAATGTGGCCAACCTGGGCATTGGAGATGAAATTGTCCCCTGTTGTGGGGACCTCAGGGAGGCCAGGGATTGATCCGAGGACAGTATGCCCACTCACGTCGGCCTCCTTTTCAACAGGCTGTTCAGCCTTACCAAATCCCAAATGCAGCTGCAGCCCCGGGGCAAGGACAGTACCCCCAAACTATGCCGGAAGGGCAATGGTACGAATATTGACGGGGCCCGAGAATCCAGGGACATATGGGGCTGGCAGACCCCTATATGCAAATGAGGGTAATGGACAAGAATCTGTCGTTTTTGGTTGACACGGGTGCAAGATTTTCTACCATCATTTGTGACATACCTCGGTCAAACATGTCATCCTCCAGCATCCAGTTAGTAGGGTTCTTGGGTAAACCAGAAAATCTGCCTTTGACATCGCCACTGATCACATCAGTGGCCGGACAGACCTTTCGCCACCAGTATATTTCATCACCTGCATGCCCCGTGAATCTGATGGGCCGTGACTTGCTGGTGAGATGTGGGGTCTCGGTTCTGTGCGGAGCAGACGGGCTGGTAGTGACCTTTCCAAATGGCTATTCCATCAACTGTTCTATGACAATGATACACTCTGGATCCCAAATGATGCTATCACCGGACACATCACCAACGGCAGAAGGACAGTGGGCAGATATATACTGGGGACTCCTAGAACCCGAAAATGGGCAGAACAACGGCATACAGTCTTTATATAACCAATGGCGACCCTGGGTTCAGATGCTGCATCCCTATGCTCCTCCTGCAGATCCCCTTCATGTTACCCTATATTATGATAGAGATGATAATGAAATTTATCAGCATGCATTCTATCAGCACCTACAAGGGACTCAATGGGAGATTTCCTCCAGTTGCATTCTGCTCGGAAAAGAAGGTGTGGCGGGTGTGGTTGAATTAACCGCAGAACAGTTGGAATGGTATGAGATGTCTGAAGAAGCTATACCTCATGTCACATTGGCCGTGCATGCTGAACATCAGGCCAAGGATCTGGGACCTATGTCCAAACGCTTGATGGTGGTGACAGACTGGATGTGGACTCAAGTACCCGGTTTACAATATTCACCATCAGAGGAAGCCTACAGAATTATGTACAGGACAACTGACAAGGTACTGCTGGAACATAGGCAGATTGAAAGGTTTCACGGCAGGGAAAAAACAGACCATCCACAAGCTGCAGCAATGCTTGACATTCTACCAGATACCTTGTGGTCAGCAGGTTCAACGGACGTTGGTCACTGCAACACGTCACACCAATCACATTTGATTTAATTGACCACACTCCAATTTGGCAGAGACAATATTTACATAAATCAGAGGCTGAAGCCGGCATTGCTGACACAATTGAAGGATTGTTAGCAGCAGGGGTGCTACAACCCTCCCGGTCACCCTGGAACATTCCTATCTTACCTGTAGAGAAGCAGAATACAGGTAAATATAGGATGGCGCATGATCTTAGATGATCAATAGTGTTGTCTCTACTCCAACAGTTCCAGTTTCAAACCCATACACTGCGATGTCTGTGCTGACCCCTGACCATAAGTGGTTCTTGTGCACTGATCTGGCCAACGTGTTCTTCTGTTTGCCCCTAGCTGATCAGTTGAGGGACATTTTTTCGTTTACATACAAAGGCCAACAATTATGTTATACAAGGGTCCCTCAAGGGTTTATTTTGTCACCTGAGGTGTTTAATCAGGCACAGAAACAGCAGCTCAAGGATCTGACGCTCCCAAAGGGGGTGGTATTGATCCAGTATGTGGATGGCATTCTTTTGGCGGCACCCGACCATGTTTCTTGTTTGGAAGCCACAAAGTCGTTGCTGTTTCACCTGTATAGTGTCGGTTTCAAAGCTTCACGGGTTAAATTGCAATGCTGCAGACAAACGGCGTCTTTTTTGGGTAGAATTATTTCTGCTAAGGGAACAGGTGTGTCTCCGTCCCATAGATCCTCCATTCTGCATCATACCAAACCAGTCACTGTAAAAGACATGCTCTCATTTCTTGGGTTGGCAGGATACAGCAGACAACTCGTTGCATCATATGGGGAGCTCACTTTCCCTCTGAGGGCCATGGTAAATGAACAAGGCATGAGAAATTTGTCAGCCCATTTGCAGTGGACCACGGAGGCAGACAAAAGTTTCATATCTCTTAAACAGGCCCTAACGCGGGCTGCTGATTTAGCGGTCCCGGATTACAAAGAGCCATTTTTCCTCAATATTTCTGAAAAATTACACACAATAAATGGTGTTCTTTTTCAGAAAAAAGGGAGAGGCAGGCAGGTGCTGATGTATGTCAGTGTTACCCTTGACCCAGTAGAGGACAGACACCCACCATGTACAAGACATGCAGCAGCGGTAGCAAAAATTCTCCAAAAGGTAGCACATATAGTCATGGTCCATTCACTAATGGTATTGACGACACACAGTATAGTGGCCTATGTGAACTCAACAGCCTTCACAATGACGTCATTGCGGCAAACCAGGTTAGAGAAAATCCTGAATGCACCACATATAATTTTTACACATGAAGGAATCAACATGGCTGACAACATGGGAGAAGGAGAGCCACACATGTGTGAGGAAAGGGTATAGAGAGATACCAGAGTTAGGGTAGATTTACAGGCAATTCCATTAGTAGACCCAGAAGAAGTGCTGTTCACAAATGGTTTTTGTTACAGACATCCAACAGAAGGACTTAAAGTGGCCTATGCAGTGGTGCGATGGACAAGTGAGGGATTTGAGGAAGTGTTGACAGGAAAAGTGACAGGCAAAGAATCAGCCCAGTTGGCTGAACTACAGGCAATGATAGCTGCGTTAGAATGGTCAGAGGGAAAAAGAGTAAATATCTATACCGATTCTGCGTATGTGGCAGGGGCTATACAGGTAGAACTTAGTCAATGGATCAGAGCAGGATTCTTAACAGCAGCAAAAACCCCAATTAAACATGAAAAAGATATGAAAAGATTGGCGGAGGCCCTAATGAAACCTACAGAAGTGGCGGTGGTCAAGTGTCGAGGACATGACAAAACTGATACAATAGTAGCTAAGGGCAATCAGGAAGCAGACTTAGCAGCAAAAAAAGCAGCAGGATATGCACTCCAGTACATAATGATGCAAACAGAGAGAACAGTGTATGACCTGCTGCCTGCCTGCGAAGCGAATGTGTTAATAAAAGAGCAGCAGAAAGCCTCTCCTCAGGAACTGACAGTTTGGAGAGAGAGAGGGGCCACAGAGTCAGAATGGATTTGGAGGTCACCGGATGGTAGACCAGTGCTACCCCCAGGTTTGATAGCTTCCTTGCTCCAGGAAGCTCATGGGTTGACACATTGTGGAAAAACACAGATGCAGAGGTATCTGACACATTGGTGGCATCCGTTCTTGCCGGCGATGATTGAAAATTACATCAGAGAATGTAGAACGTGTACAGAAAACAATGTGAGACCAGCAGTGAAACCACATGAGGGAAAATTCCCTCTCCCAAGAATGCCAGGTCAGGAAATAGTGATTGACTACACTGACATGATAGAGAGAGTAAACGGATACCTGTACTTTTTGGTAGCAGTGGATGCATACACTGGTTGGCCAGAAGCAATACCTGCGAAAAAGGAAGAGGCAAAGACAGTGATCAAATTTTTGATAAACCAATACATTCCAATGCATGGGTTTCCAAAGAAAGTCAGGTCAGATAATGGCACACATTTCAAGAACAAAGACCTGCAAGATGTTGAAACAGCTTTAGGATTGAAACATGCGTTTGGAACAGTGTACCATCCTCAGTCACAGGGAAAAGTGGAAAGAATGAACCGGTCCATAAAAGGAAAAATAGGAAAAGTGTGTGCACAAACAAAGTTAAGCTGGGTGGATGCCCTACCTTTAGCTCTAATGTCCATTAGAAGCTCAGTAAACTCTATCACAGGGTTCACCCCGTACGAGCTAACAAGAGGGCAGCAGTTCCCAGGACCAGGAGCTGGAATACAGATGTTAGAGGGAGGAGGAGCCTCTCTGAGGTACAAACCTTACTATGACCAACCAACAGCTCTGGTGTCAGCTTTCTCCAAACAGGTTGGATTGGTAAAAGGGGGAATTACAGACTCAGACGCCATCTACCACAGACTGGGTCCTGCTGAAGGTCATCAAACGGAAGTGCTCGGAGCCGAGGTGGACAGGACCTTATAAGGTGGTGGAGAGGACATCTCATGCGGTCAGATTACAGGGGAAAAGAGAAAGCTGGTACCATTGGAGCCAGTGTGCAGCTACGGAACCACCAATGAGAACTCTAGAACAAATAAGAGCAGAAAAAGAGTAGAAGGGTCTTAAACTTTTAATGTTTGCAGGAAGAAGGTTCTGGAAAAAGGGGGGAAGAGGTTCTCAAGATTTCCAAGCAAAGTTGTGTAAAGGATATAATGTCTATCTTTGTAAGCAGCCCACATTACCTTAGGCTGTGGAGGTTGGGAGTCTTGGCTATTGTTTTATGTATAAATGTTATGCCACTGTTAATAGGAGTACTAACCACGAGGGACAAACACACAGGCAAGGGAGGAAGTTCCAGGAACAAAAGATCAACAGGACTAGAGGCGGATAAATGTTTAAGGGAGATGAGGAGCCAGGTACACATTAGACACGAGAGAAATCATGGTACAACACACCAGTTTGATTTATGCCAAGTAATTGATTGTGACCAAGATACAGGGAGCTGGAGGGACTATGATGTATATCTTTGCTTCTATGCCATTTACGATGACCCATGCCTGTCGTGGGATAATGTATTAACATGGACTGGGGAGCGATGGACCCCCAAGAGGTCGTCACCTTCGGATAATAGATGGAACATTCGAGACCATGGGAGCCTGGCAAAGGGGCAACTCGATCATTCTTCAGAGCTAAAAAATCCACTTGTGTTAACCCTGACAAAATTTGACATTAATCCTAGTCCCAAAGAGGTACAGATTTACTGTGAGAGTGATGACAGAAGCTTTTACCTTGTAATAGGTGTAGATCAATCTGGAGTGGATAACATGGGATTATTGAAGGTAACCTTAGTGGACCCTCCTATGAGCCAGCCAAAACTAAAAATACAAGTATGGAGGTAGAACCAGGTTCAGGGGTTGTGATAATAGACCACAACAACCTTACGAGAAGGGATATTATTAAATTAGCTACCGGGTATGGGGATAAGAACTTAAGGCTAGACTGGATAACAGCGACAGCAACTTCAATGAATGCGAGTAATTGCGTCGCGTGTTCTTCGGCAAGGCCAACCCTATTTACTACCACAGCTCCATTGTTCCCAAATATAGACCCAATAGGATTTCATTGCATGATGGCCCTCACTATGAAGGCGGACCCTCCAAATTGTACCACATTAAGTGATATTTTCCCACCTGTAAAGAATTCCACGTTACCTCCAGTGTTTACACCAAGGGCCAACAATTACACGTGTTTCGCTCGAAGGTCTAATATAATCTTGGGAGACATGCCCGCTGACTGGTGTCAGGATACAATTAATGTAAGCGGCTGGCGGAATGCTAGCACGATGGTTTGGGCCAGAGCTGATCTTTTTTGGTACTATGGAGATAGAACACTGCATATTAGTCTACCTCCAGATTGGTCTGGAACCTGTGCAATGGTCAGGTTAGGGGTACCCTTATTTCTTTTAGGAGAACGACAACAGGGAATAAATCCATATACACGAATTTGCAGGGATTTGTTTGATGTCACATCTGGCTCAACCACTTACATAGATGCAATAGGTGTTCCCCGTGGTGTACCTGATGAATATAAATTGGCAGACCAGATAGCAGCAGGATTTGAGAATCTCCCAATTATTGGTGTTCTATTCCCAGTTACGCCAAATAAAAATGTTGACCGAATTAATTATGTACATTACAATGTACTCAGGCTAGCTAATAGAACGAGAGATGAGGTGGCAGGACTCTCTGAACAATTGGCAGCGACTTCATTGATGACAATCCAAAATAGAATGGCTTTAGATATGTTGTTAGCAGAAAAGGGGGGAGTGTGCTCTATGTTCGGGGACCAATGTTGTACGTTCATCCCCAATAATACTGCACCTGATGGCTCGGTAACCAGAGCCCTGCAAGGACTAAGAACCTTGTCTGAAGAAATACATGAACATTCCGGTATTGACAACCCTTTAGGAGGTATTTTTGACTCATGGTTTGGGAAATGGAAAGGATTAATTGCCTTTGCGTTTATGTCCCTCGGCGGTATGATTATTGTGTTAGTGTTGTGTGGATGTTGTTGTATTCCCTGTATTAGATCTTTGTTGAACAAGGTAATTATTACAGCAATTGAAGGGAAGGCTCCCCCGCCCTACCAGATGTCGCAGATGGAGACGGAAACCATGGCTCTGGCAAGAAGGGAAGACTATGCATCGGAGAGCGAATGTGATGTATAAAACTGATTGGTTGGTTGGTCTCATTTTTATGAGACCAAAAGGGGGACTTGTAAATATATGGCTTACTCAAAAAACTGAAGGCTGGCTGTGACTGTATGTATTCAGCAGTCAGAAGCCTGTGGAGACACTGTGTAACCCACGCAGGATGCGGTCACGTGACGTTCCGTTTCGTGCTCGGAAGAGTGCGAGGCGGTCACGTGACGTTGCGTTTCGCGCCCCGGAAGCGGGCCGAGGAGGTCACGTGATGCTCCGTTTCGCGGGCAAAAGAACCTCACGTGGGGTCAGACATCCGGGAATGCGAGGAGGCGGGGAATGGAGTCAGAGCAACAGCCAATGAGAAGATAATTCTACCTCACTGTTTGTATGACGTTTTTTATTGTATAAAAGACTGGGGCAGACATAGAATGAGGTCTTTCTTTTTGAACTGGCACACGTGGTAGTTTGTCAGGAAAAAAGGGTTTAGACCCAGAGCTCTGAATGCTTTATCCACTTACTGTTTAAAATAAACTAAGAGTGTGAGATTGAATATCTTCTCCTATTGCTTCATTTAAAAGAACACGCAGGACTGGGCTCACACATAGAAGAAAGTAAATTGGTAGATTGAGCCAGAGTCCTACAGGATGTACAGCATGGAAACAGACCCTTCGGTCCAACCCGTCCATGCCGACCAGATATCCCAACCCAATCTAGTCCCACCTGCCAGCACCCGGCCCATATCCCTCCGAACCCTTCCTATTCATATGTCCATCCAAATGCCTCTTAAATGTTGCAATTGTACCAGCCTCCACCACATCCTCTGGTAGCTCATTCCATACATGTACCACCCTCTGCGTGAAAAGGTTGCCCCTTAGGTCTCTTTTATATCTTTCCCCTGTCACTGTAAACCTATGCCCTCTAGTTCTGGACTCCCCTACCCCAGGGAAAAGACTTTGTCTATTTTCTCTATTCATGTCCCTCATGATTTTATAAACCTCTATAAGGTCACACCTCAGTTTCCAATGCTCCAGGGAAAACAGCCCCAGCCTATTCAGCTTCTCCCTACAGCTCAAATTCTCCAACCCTGGCAACATCATTGTAAATTTTTTCTGAACTCTTTCAAGTTTCATAACATCCTTCCGCTAGGAGGGAGACCAGAATTGCACACAATATTCCAACAATGGCCTAACCAATGTCCCGTACAGCCACAACATGACATCCCAACTCATATACTCAATACACTAACAAGAAAGGAAAGCATACCAAATGCCTTCTTCACTATGCTATCTACCTGCAACTCTACTTTCAAGGAGCTATGAACCTGCACTCCAAGGTCTCTTTGTTCAGCAACACTCCCTAGGACCTTACCATTAAGTGTATAAGTCCTGCTAAGATTTGCTTTTCCAAAATGCAGCACCTCGCATTTATCTGAATTAAACTCCATCTGCCACCTCTCAGCCCATTGGCCCATCTGGTCCAGATCCTGTTGTAATCTGAGGTAACCCTCTTCGCTGTCCACTACACCTCTAATTTTGGTGTCATCTGCAAACTTACTAACTGTACTTCGTATGCTCGCATCCAAATCATTTATGTAAATGACAAAAAGTAGAGGACCCAGAACCGATCCCTGTGGCACTCCACTGGTCACAGGCCTCCAGTCTGAAAAACAAAGCTCCACTACTACTCTCTGTCTTCTACCTTTGAGCCAGTTCTGTATCTAAATGGCTAGTTCTCCCTGTATTCCATGAGATCTGACCTTGCTAATCAGTCTCCCATGGGGAACCTTGTCGAATGTCTTACTGAACTCCTTAGAGATCACATCTACTGCTCTGCCCTCATCAATCTTCTTTGTTACTTCTTCAAAAATCTCAATCAAGTTTGTGAGACATGATTTTCCATGTACAAAGCCATGTTGATTATCCCGAATCAGTCCTTGCCTTTCCAAATACATGTATATCCTGTCCCTCAGGATTCCCTCCAACAACTTGCCCACCACCGAGGTCAGGCTCACCGGTCTATAGTTCCCTGGCTTGTCTTTACCACCCTTCTTAAACAGTGGCACCACGTTTGCCAAACTCCAGTCTTCCGGCACCTCACCTGTGACTATCGGTGATACAAATATCTCAGCAAGAAGCCCAGCAATCACTTCTCTAGTTTCCCACAGAGTTCTCGAGTACACCTGTTCAGGTCCTGGGGATTTATTCACTTTTAACCATTTCAAGATATCCAGCACTTCCTCTTCTGTAATCTGGACATTTTGCAAAATGTCACCATCTATTTCCCTACAGTCTATATCTTCCATATCCTTTTCCACAGTAAACACTGATGCAAAATATTCATTTAGTATCTCCCCCATTTTCTGTGGCTCCACACAAAGGCCGCCTTGCTGATCTTTGATGTGCCCTATTCTCTCCCTAGTTACCCTTTTGTCCTAAATATATTTGTAATAACCCTTTGGATTCTCCTTAATTCTATTTGCCAAAGCTATCTCATGTCCCCGTTTTGCCCTCCTGATTTCCCTCTTAAGTATACTCCTACTTTCTTTATACTCTTCTAAGGATTCACTCGATCTATCCTGTCTAGACCTGTTACATGCTTCCTTCTTTTTCTTAACCAAACCCTCAATTTCTTTAGTCATCCAGCATTCCCTATACCTACCAGCCTTCCCTTTCAACCTGACAGGAATATACTTTCTCTGGATTCTTGTTATCTCATTTCTGAAGGCTTCCCATTTTCCAGCCGTCCCTTTACCTGCGAACATCTTTCCCCAATCAGCTTTCAAACGTTCTTGCCTAACAACGTCAAAATTGGCCTTTTTCCAATTTAGAACTTCAACTTTTAGATCTGGTCTATCCTTTTCCATCACTATTTTAAAACGACTAGAATTATGGTCGCTGGCCCCAAAGTGCTCCCCCACTGACACCTCAGTCACCTGCCCTGCCTTATTTCCCAAGAGTAAGTCAAGTTTTGCACCTTCTCTAGTAGGTACATCCACGTACTGAATCAGAAAATTGTCTTGTACACATTTAGGAAATTCCTCTCCATCTAAACCTTTAACACTATGGCAGTCCCAGTCGATGTTTGGAAAGTTAAAATCTCCTACCATAACCACCCTATTATTCTTGCAGTTAGCTGAGATCTCCTTACAAGTTTGTTTCTCAATTTCCCTCTGACTATTGGGGGTCTATAATACAATCCCAATATGGTGATCATCCCTTTTTTATTTCTCCGTTCCACCCAAATAACTTCCCTGGATGTATTTCTGGGAAAAGCACAGCTGTAATGCTATCCCTTATCAGAAATGCCACTCCCCCTCCTCTCTTGCCTCCCCTTCTATCCTTCCTGTAGCATTTGTATCCTGGAACATTAAGCTGCCAGTCCTGCCCATCCCTGAGCCATGTTTCCGTAATTGCTGTGATATCCCCGTCCCATGTTCCTAACCATGCCCCGAGTTCATCTGCCTTCCCTGTTAGGCCCCTTGCATTGAAATAAATGCAGTTTAATTTATTAGTCCTACCTTGTTGCTGCCTGCCCTGACTGTTTGACTCACTTCTGTTCTCAGCTGTATCCGTCTCAGATCGATCTCTTTCCTCACTATCTCCCTGGGTCCACCCCCCCCCACCTTACTAGTTTAAATCCTCCCAAGCAGTTCTAGCAAATTTCCTTGCCAGTGTATTAGTCCCCTTCCAATTTAGGTGCAATTCATCCTTCTTGTACAGGTCACTTCTACACCAAAAGAGATTCCGATGATCCAAAAATGTGAATCCTTCTCCCATACACCGGCTCCTCAGCTGTGCATTCATCTGCTCTATCCTCCTATTCTTGCCCTCAGTAGCTCGTAGCACTGGGAGTAATCCAGATATTACTACCCTTGAGGACCTCCTTTTTAAATTTCTGCCTAACTCTCTGTAATGTCCTTTCAGACTCTCAACCTTTCCCCTTCCAATGTCGTTGGTTCTAATGTGGACAATGACCTCTTGCTGGCCCCTCTCCCCCGTGAGAACATTCTGCACCCTCTCTGAGACATCCTTGATCCTGGCACCAGGGAAACAACACACCATTCTGATTTTTTTCTGCTGGCTACAGAAACATCTGTCTGTACCTCGGACTACATTTCCCCTAACACAATTGATCTCTTGGAACTCAACGTACCCCTCATTGCATTAGAGCCAGTCTCAATACCAGAAACTTGGCTGTTTGTGCTACGTTCCCCTGAGAATCCATCACCCCCTACATTTTCCAAAACATAATACCTGTTTGAAA
The DNA here is from genome assembly GCF_047496795.1 of Chiloscyllium punctatum. NCBI lineage: Eukaryota > Metazoa > Chordata > Chondrichthyes > Orectolobiformes > Hemiscylliidae > Chiloscyllium > Chiloscyllium punctatum. The sequence continues at coordinate 73,414,987 of NC_092741.1, read as the reverse complement.
TGGGTATATCCACAAGATTCCTGCTCTAGCTGCCTACCTCTCTTACTCTTCCTGGAGTTAACCATCTATGTGACTGTATCTGAGACTTTCCCTCCTTCTATAATTGCCATCCATCACATACTGTTGCTGTTGCAAATTCCTCATCACTTCTATCTGTCTCTCCAACCGATTCACTCGATCTAATAAGATTCACCTCCAACAGCATTTATGGCAGATATAATCCGCAGTAACCCCCACATCTGACAAGAAGTACATATCAAAGTCCATTTATGCTCCTTCACAATCTACAGACCCAGAAAATAACACCGTCTTATCCTCTACAAACGCTGCCCAGGTTAAATTAATAGCTATGGCTTATATTTTAAGTTTAATCAAGAGACGTATCTCCAAAAACATATAATCAAGAAAGAATCCACTATACTCACTACTGCAGCCTTTCTCTTGGACAGACTTAAAACAACAATTAACTTATCTGATTCTGTGATGTGAACTTCACCCAACAGTTCCTTCAAGATTAGTTGTGAATTTCACTGTTTGTTGATTTTCCCAGATGCACTTCGATGTCCAGCGATACACGAATTCAAACAGCAAAGGCCGTAACTGTGCAGGTTCTCTCTCTCTCTCTCTCTCTCTCTCTCTCTGTCTCCTGCACTGTCCTCACCATGTGCTTCCTTTGTCTGCTCTTCTCCCGTTTAAACTGCTGTTGTTTTGACTTTTTTTTCTCAGAGTTCCAAAACAATGCAACAGCATATAAAACAGTAATTGTTGCTTCTGGAATTCGAGGAAATCACCTTCAACAGCCAAAATACCTCAAAAAGGTTCTGTACTTTGTATTTCTCTATTTTTCATGATTTGTACTGAAGAAGCTGTACCTAGGTACTTTAGTATCTAAAATGGTGTTGTCATTGGCGAGGTATAAACTTTTCACTGTACTCATTTGAGCAGATGTGACAATAAAAGCTAATCCAATTCAAAATGAAGACCTTCACACTTGTCTGCATTGAATTTCTCCTACCCTTTGTCTGTCCTTTCCACCAACTTGACTGTCCATTTGAAGTTCTTCCTCCTCCTCAGCATAAAATGCTTCCATGTTTCAAATTATCCACAAATTTTGAAATTATGCCATGCACTCTAGTAAGTGTATCATTAATATTTATCAGGAAGACAATGGTTTTAACACTGATAGCTGGGAAACTCCACTACAAACCTTCCTCCTGTTTGCAAACCATCCATTATCCACTCGCCTGTGTCCTATCATGCAAATGGTTTTATATCCATGTTGCTACTACCCTTTTAATTTTATAAGCTCCAACTTTGCTCACATGTCCATTCTATGATCATGTATCAAATGACTTTTTGAAATCCATGTCTACTCTATCTATCATATTATCATCATCAACCTTGAAAACACCAACAAGCAAAACTAGCTATTCCAAAGATACCAAAAAGATAAAGTTAAAAGCTTATTCTGTCAGTGCACATAGCATTCTAAACAAAGTAAACAAATTGATAGCACCTGTTAAAGTAAATAAGTATAGCCTTGAGAGAAATATAGTTGTAGTATAAAAAGAATTTGGTCCTGAATATTGAGGACTATCTGAAGTCCAAGAAAAATTGGAAACAAGTTAAAGACAGAGGGATCGCACTGTTAATCAAGGCATTTTTGCTATCCTAGAGATGATTTTGGTTTAGACAATCAGGATATGCAGCTGCTTGGGTGGGGATGAGGAGTGTCAGGGAAATAAGTCACTAATGGGAATGGTCTGCATGTTCCTAAAGCTACAATTATGACAAAGTATACAAGAAGCCATACTGCATGCTTGTGTTAAAAGGATGGCGATAATCATGGCTAATTTTCAACTACATACAAACTGGGAAAATCAGATTAGCAATGAGATCCTGGATGAGGAGTTCATAGTATGCTTATAAAATCATTTTTGCTCTCTGCTTATTTCAAGTAAAATTTGACTTAGCATTGATGTCATCAGGTACACATAAATTAAATTGTAGGAGGATACAGATAGGTTGAGCAAGGGGGCAAAACTCTGGCAGAGAGTGTATCATGTGAGAAAATGTGAAATTGTTGAATTTGACAGAAAGAATATAAAAGCAGACCATTACTTAAGTGCAAAATGACTGCAGAAATCAGAGAGATTTTATTGTTCTAAAGCATGAGACACAAAGCATTAATATGCAAATACAGAATGTAATCAAGAAAGTCAATGGAATGCTGTTCTTTATTGTGAGAGGAATTGAGCAAATACATAAGAATGCTATGGTTATACAGGATATTAGATTAGATTAGATTAGATTACTTACAGTGTGGAAACAGGCCCTTCGGCCCAACAAGTCCACACCGCCCCGCCGAAGCGCAACCCACCCATACCCCTACATTTACCCCTTACCTAACACTACGGGCAATTTAGCCTGGCCAATTCACCTGACCTGCACATCTTTGGACTGTGGGAGGAAACCGGAGCACCCGGAGGAAACCCACGCAGACACGGGGAGAATGTGCAAACTCCACACAGTCAGTCGCCTGAGGCGGGAATTGAACCCAGGTCTCTGGCGCTGTGAGAAACAATATCTCAAATATAGTGTGCAGATGTGGTCTCCCACTTTAAATAAGGATGTAAATGCATCAGAGAGGATTCAGAAGAGGTTTACAAGATTGATACCTGGAATGAGTGAGTGGTTTTAGTTGGACAGCCTAGTTTAGAAGAGTAGGAGGCGAATTGATTGAAGAGTATATGGCAGTGAATATTATTGACAAGGTGAAGTAGAAAGAATGTTTCCAATAGTGGGTACCAGGGAACAGTGTTTAAAAATTAGGAGTCATGTTTTCAGGGCCGAGATGAGGAGAAATGTGGACAAGCAAATTTGGAAGTCTTCGGGAGGCAGTGGAAGTGTAGTCATTGAGTATTTTATGGCAAAGGTAAATAGATTCTTGTGAAGGATGGGAGTCAAAATTATTGGAATTCAAAGCAAAAATAAATCAGTCATGAAGCTCAGGGGGCTGAGTGGTCTACTTTCACTCTAATTTTATACATTTGTATGTAACTATTTCTGATAAATCCTCTGAAAACTGCAGCAAGTTAGTCAAATGAAATTTATCCTTAAAAAAATGTGAATTTTCTGAATTAATCTACAATTGCTCAAATGACTATTAATTTTGAAATTGCTAAAGAAACTCAGCAGGTCTAGCAGCATCTGTGGTGAGAAAATCAAATGTCAGCGCTGTTATTTTTGCACAGATGCTGTCAGAGCTATTGAGTTTCCCCAACAATTTCTATTTTTATTTGGTTCAGATCTCCAGCATCCCTAGTTCTTTGTTTTATTTGACTATTGATTTTGTCCTGAATTATTGCTTTAGAAACTTGTCCAATACCCAAGTTAAACTGGACTAATCTGTGCACAATTTCTTGATTAAAGGTTTTTTTATTTATAATTCTGCAGTCATCAAACATCATCCCCTAATCAAAAGAAGACTAAAAATTATAGATATTACCGTTGCAGTTTCCTCATATTCTTGGTTGCACCTCACCTGATGCTGGTACATTATCAACTTAAAGTAGAGGCATCCTATCAATATATCTCCATGCTCTATTAATTTCTGATCTGTAATTTATCTGAATTAACTCCTCTTTCACGATGACCTGGGTAGCATTTTATTTCTTGGCAAATATAGACATTTTCATTTTGTATCTCAGTTACACCCCTCAATTGTTTGAGATGACTCTATGTTGGTTGGCACTCTTCTCATACTCACTCATTGCTTCACTTTTCTTTAAATCTCCCTCAGAATCCTTATATTCAGCCTTGTTCTTGGTTGCATTATCGACCTAAGATCTGTCATAAGCACGATGTTTCTTCTTCAGTTTAGTCATAATCTTTTATCTAATTCCAAGGAGATGTGGATTTCTTTGCATAATCTTTCCTTCCCAATGGGAATCTACCTCAACAGTGCCAAATCTTTCTCTTCAAGGTGGTTACCATTTTCCTGGCTTTAGTACCATTTATCTGTCCGGGACCAATTGAAGTAATCTTTCCACCACTTAATTGTTCTTAATCTGGATTGGTCTTTGTTTTGTTCCAGAGCCAGTATAACTGCAAGATATAATGATCTCTGTCCCTTCAATGGTCTTCTGCTTAAATTGAAAGAAAAGCAAAGTGCCGAGGATGATAGAGATTTGAAATGAAAACAGAAGGTGCTGGAGAAACTCAACTCTTACAGCATTTATGGAGAGACAAGCAAAGTAAGTTTCTCGAATCTGAAATTACTCTTCTTTGGAACTTCTGATGTTTCTTTGTTTTTCTCTCCCCACAGATGTTGCATGACCTGTTCTGTTTCTGCAGCACTTTTTGTTTTTAGTCTGAGTGAAACTTGATCTAGTTTGCCAACCTTGTGCAGCAGAGTCTCCTTTCTTGGAACAGAAGTATACTTCTAGTAAAATGTTTTCCTGAACACACTCCAAGATCTCTTGACTTCATATTGAATATCTGAATGTAGACTGGAAAAATAACAAAGTCCCCCGAAATAACTACACTAAATTTCTTACATGTGTGTGCAATTTATTTGCAGATTTTTTTCTCAATAGTTGGTAAACTATGTCATTGCATCTTTTTTAATCTTTAGCTCGAGCCAAATGGATCCTACCCTTCACTTTTCTGGGATATTCTCTCTCTCTCTCCAGTACTGCAATTTTAGTCAGGACTGCCACCCCTCCTTTTCTCCCCACCGTTTCCTAATTTTGCTAAATATTTAGGATCCAGGAATATGTAAGACCCAATCCCACCCTTCTTTGTGCCAGGAATGATGCAGTTGGCCCAACCACTTAGTTTTAAACAAAACAGATTTAATTTGCAAGGTTACTGAATGAAACACCAACAGAAGAGAACAGAATACCAAATATCTTAATCTATCCGAAAACTCAAAACATTCTCCCAACTTAATGATGCTGTTCCAAATTCCTACAACAATCTCCATAAACACCCTTTGGCAAAAAAGGTAAAATCAAACACAGACTCTTACAGGAAAGATGTCAGAGAGAGGGAGGACCAGCTTGGACCTGCTTCTTTGGGTCTAACAGCTTTACAACTGACTAGTAGCCTTGAACAGCCCAACGGCTAAAACCAAACCAAACCAGAGAAAAGATGAGCTGGGAGAACTGGCAACTCCCCTTTCATTATATAAATGCTTTTTTTAAACTTGAAAGTTTCTTCAAGTTGATCAACCCCAGACATTTCAGGACCTGGGTTTTTAAGACCTCCTGAACAAAAAAACCAAGGACAACGTAACCTTGTTAAGGAAGCAGCAGCATCATACCTCCTGCCTTAAATAGAAAGTGAACCATCAATATCCAAAGATGGCTTTATTTAAAAAAAAACTCTGAATCTTAAATTGTTAGTACACTACAACACTTATATACTTTTCATCGACAATAATCATGCAAACATGCACTACTACACACTGTGTCAGGCCATTTTACTCCTGACACTGAATATCTCCGTTTATCATTCAAGTCTTGACAATGCATCAGCAATCATATTTTCTTGTTCTGCCACATGCACAATTTTCAAACTGAATAGGGTTAACAACAAGCTCCATCTAAACAGTCGGACATTTTTGTCGTCAAATTTCTCCACAAATGTTAATGGGATCAGTATATATGATGGTCTCAAATAATTTGCTGGTAACATAAATATTGAAATGTTGTAACACCAAAACCAAGCTCAAAGTCTCCTTTTGAATATTTCTGTTGATGAATATTCAATTTCCTGGAGAAATACCCGATAGGTCTTTCCATTTTCTTCTTGTCTTCTTGTAAGAGCGCAGCACCAACACCAAATTATTCGCATGGCTTTGTGTAATTAGGCGTGGCTAACACTGAGGCAGTGGTTAACACAGTTTTCAGGCTGTCAAATGCCTTCTGACAGTCAACTGTCCACTGAAACGTTTTGCTTTTCTTTAGCAATTCAGTGAATGGAGCAGTCATGCTGCTAAAGTTTGACTCAAATTTTCAATTAAACTCACTCAATTCCAGGAACCACAGTACTGCTGTTTTTGTTGATGGTGTGGGAAACTCCCTCATTACCTTGGTTTTTGTCTTCTGTGGGGCCATTTATCCATGTCCAATAACATGTCCCAGGAAGGTGACTTGGACTTTGCTAAATTCACTTTTAGCCAGTTTATCACTTAGTCTGCCTCCCAAAGTCGATCAAACAAATTTGATAAATGTTGCAAATGTTTTTTCCACATGTGACTAAAAATCACCAGGTCATCAATATAAACTACATAATTGAGTAATCCGGAAATGACCTTATTGTTTGGTCTGTGAAATGTGGCTAGCACATTTTTCATACCAAACAGCATTATTTTCAACTAAAACAATCCATTCAGCATAACAAAAGGCGAAATTGTCTTCACTCTTTTGGATAAAGGTACCTGCCAGTATCCTCTGCTTGTCCCACCTTTACAATACAGTCTTCCAAATATGGAATCAGATTTGCATCAGTCTTTGTAACTGTATTGACTTTGTGATAGTCCACAAACAACCATTGGGTACCATCTAGGGTTGGTGTGGACTAGTTGGGCTGAAGGGGCTGTTTCCACACTGTAGGGAATCAAATCTAATCAGAATGATCAATTCAGAATCCTCTGAACTTGCTTCTTCCCTCTGTGTTGTAACCAATAACACAGTCTCCTTTGGCTTTTCTTCCCTGTCAAAATACCTTTTCAGCATATTCACATGGCACATTGTGAGATTTCTTTTTGGCTGGAGTCCTTATTAAATAGTTCACCTTACTTACTTTCCTTTTGACATCATGAGGTCCACTAAACCTTGCTTTGAAAGTTAAAAATCACACACCAGGTTATAGTCCAACAGGCTTAATTGGAAGCACACTAGCTTTCAGAGCAACGCTCCTTCATCAGGTGATAGTGGATGAAGGAGTGTTGCTCCGAAAGCTAGTGTGCTTCTAATTAAACCTGTTGGACTATAACCTGGTGTTATGTGATTTTTAACTTTGTACACCCCAGTCCAAAACTGGCATCTCCAAATCATGATTGCTTTGAAAGGCTCATCTCTCACTGGAAGTAACACTAACACTTTATCTCCAATAGCAAAATTGAGCGTTTTTGATTTCTTGCCTGCTTTCCATTTCATTGTATACTGGGATACTTTTAAATGCTGTCTAGCCAACTCCCTGGCTCTATTTAATCATTCCCGAAAATTTGACACATTGTCCAAATATCTGGTCTCTGAATTATGATTTACCAATTTCTCCTTAATCAATTTTAGCAGTCCTCTCACTTCATCCCCAAAAATTAATCCAAATGGACTGAACTTGTTTGATTCATTTGGTGCATCTCTGATTGCAAAAATTATGAACAGAATTCCCTTATCCCAATCATCCGGGTAGTCTTGTCGATAAGCCCTAAACATGGTCTTAAATGCCTGATGCCACCTTTCTAGTGCTCCCTGCAACTCTGGATGGTATGCAATAGATTTGAATTGTTTTATTCCTAAGCTGTCCATAACTTCCTTGAATAATTTTGATGTGAGGTTTGACCCTTGATCTGATTGTATCTCTGTCTGTCGTCCGTATCTAATGAAAAATTTGAGCAACTACTCTACAATTCTTTTAGCTATGATATTGCGTGATGGGACAGCCTCTGGAAATCTAGTGGACACATCCATTATTGTTAACAAATACTGATTTCTACCTTTTGTTTTAGGAAGGGGTCCTACACAATCAATTAAGACACTTGTAAAAAGTTCCTCAAATGCAGGAATTGGTATTAAAGGTGTGGTTTTCCAATTACCTGACATGAATGACATGTCTGGCAAAATTCAACTACATCATTGTGCAATGCAGGTTAAAATAAAAAAATGATTTTGCATTTTAGCCTGAGTTTTTCTCACACCTAAATGATCCCCTACTGGTAGATTGTGCACCACTTGCAACACCTCTATTCTCTAACCCACTAGCAATACAACATGATGAACTTCTGCCCTCCTCTCATCCACCTGAATATGCGATGGTCTCTACTTCCCCATTAAGACAATATTTTTAGAATAGTAGCATTTAGGGATACATTCAGATTCTTTTTACGTGTTTGCCTTTTGATACAATTGTGTTTAGTTTTCATCTTTCTGCTGTAACTCTGCTAATTTATCTGAGCTAAAAATGTCTCCTTTGTCATCTACCTGCTCCTGGTTTGTGTTAACCATCTGATCAAATAGGGTCTCTGCTAATTCCACTTCAACTTTCTTTTCTACACTCTTTGATCTCTCCTGTTTCAACTGGTGACTTTGTGACCTCATTACCACACAGTCAGGAAAAATCCCAGGATATGTGTCCTGCGATAAGTTAAGTAGCCTGAGTTTACACTGGCTTTTCAACCACAATAGGCAGTATTCCTACCAGTGAATCAGCTATATCATCTATCCGCCACGACGAAGGACCCCAAGCCTTCCGTTTCTTCTTCTCCCAACGATCCACCCGTTACCCTTCCACTGACACTGGTCCTCACCCTCAACAACTTTTCCTTCCAATCCTCCCGCCTCCTCAGGATGAAAGGGGTAGCCATGGGCACGCGCATGGGATCCAGCTATACCTGCCTTTTCATCAGGCATGTGAAACAGCCTATCTTTCGTAGCTACACCAGCACCATTCCCCACCTTTTTCTCTGCTAGATCGATGACTGTATCGGTGCTACCTCATGCTCCCACAAGGAGGTTGAACAGTTCATCAACTTCACAAACACTTTCCACCCTGATCTCAAGTTCACCTGGACCATCTCAGACAACTCCCTCCCCTTCCTGGACCTGTTCATCTCTATTTCTGGTGAACGACTCAACATGGACAGCTACTCCAAACCTACCTGGATTATGCCTCCTCCCACCCTGCCTCCTGTCAAAACGCTATCCCTTGCTCCCAATTCCTCCATCTCCACTGTATCTTTCCACTGTAGAACATCCCAGATTTCCTCCATCTTCAAAGGCTACAATGTCTCCTCCTATGTGATCGACAATGCCCTCCAGCACATCTCCTCCACTTCCTGCATTTCAACTGTTGAGCCCCCTACCCCTTTAACTGCAACAAGGACAGAACCCTCCCACCTCCACCTCTCCACCCCACAAACCCGGTCTGCACCTTCCACCTCACCAACCTTTGAATACACTGCATCGTCCTCCACCATTTCCGCCACTTACAGTCAGACCCCGCCACCAGAGATAGATTTCCCTCCCACCTCTATCTGTGTTTCGGAGAGATCACTTCCTCCACAGCTCCCTTGTCAGGTCTACACCACCCCCCCCCCCCACCAAACCCCCCTCCCCTCCCAGCACCTTCCCCTACCATTGCAAGAAGTGCAAATCCTATGCCCATGCCTCCCGCCTCACCTCTGCCCAAGGCGCCAAAAGATTCTTCCACATCCAATAGAAATTTACCTGTACCTCCACACGTCATCTACTGCATCTGTTTCACCCGATGTGGTCTCCTCTACATTAGAGAGACTGGACACCAACTTACAGATCTTTCAGAGAACATCTCTGGGATACCCACACTAAACAACCCCACCGCCCTGTGGCTGAACACTTCAACAACCCCTCCCACTTTGCCAAGGACATGCAGGTCTTGGGTCTGCTCCTTCACCACACCCTAATCACCCGACACCTGGAGGAAGAATGCTTTATATTTTGCCTTGGAATCCTCCAACATCACAGGACCAATGTGGATTTCACTTGTTTCCCCACCTCCCCTCCTCTCACCTTATTCCAGTCCCAACTCAGCATCACCCTCTTGACCAGTCCTACCTGTCCATTTTCCTTCCCACCTATCTGCTCCACCCTCCTCACTTCCCTGTCCACCTTGCCCCCAGCCCCACCCCTTCTCATTTATCTCTCAGCCTCCTTGACCCACAAGCCTCATTCCTGATGAAGGGCTTATACCCGAAACAACGATTCTCCTGTTCCTCTGATGCTGCCTGACCGGCTGTGCTTTTTCAGCACCACACTCTTCGATTCTGATCTCCAGTATCTGCAGTCCTCGCTTTCTCATATATGATTAGCAAGGGCAAATTGTATTCCTGGAGCTGAGAGCTTGTCCATTACTCCTACCATGACTTCTCTACTCTTCACCTGACACTATAACCTCACTTTACATAACTGAGCGCTTCTTGTCTCACCATGAATTCTTGTTACTAGCACCTTTCCTGGCAATAGTTCTTCAGAGGTACATATCTCCTTATCTTTCAACATCATAGACTGAGAGAATCCTGTATGTCTTAATATTGTAACCTCTTTACATGCTGCTTCTGGCCTATGCAAATAAATTTTATCTTTACAGGTATATGGTTTAAGGAGGTCTGGCACTTCCTCCTTAACCAACCTCCAACCAGGCTATATATTCTGGTGCAACTTTCTAGCCTCCACTGTGCGTTACTTTACCACTCCAACAAAATTCACTAGCTTATCCTAGAAAGAACAGCTTGGTGTTCAGTGTTAGAGTTATGGTCCAGGGGGAGTTAAGAAGAAGTGCACATGTGATACAAGGAAGATTGGCACTCAGCCTCTGCACAATAGGAGTCCATATGCCAGACACTATCTTTATCAGCAGGTTTGATAACAAAGTCAGGGTTCAATCTAATAGAACAGAATGCAGCAAATGTGAAAAGAGGTTACAGAAAGCTTTTGATTAGCCAAGCTGTCCAGGCCCCATTGATTGCATGGATCTGCTCACAACAGAGATAATCTACTTTTGTTATTGATATCTGCCAATATCATCTTCTCTTCAGTTCTTCACATCTACTCATGTCTACCCTACTGTCATTAATACAGCCTTTGCTCTTTGCTGTGAGCAGGCGTAGCAATTATTCCACTTGTTCCTCTTCCTCCTCCTCATCAATAGCAGAAAAATATCTTTTCCAGCCCCCTTATACAAGACTCAAAATGTTCACTGTTTTCCCTCCATAGATGCTGCTAAGTTTCTCCAGCATTTTTTGTTCGGTTATTTCAAATCAGTTCATTCATGGTTGTAAGATTTGACAATATTTTAAAATTGTGATTTTTCATAAAAAACACGCTTTGGCTATATTAATCAAATTGTGCAACATACTACTCTTAAGTCCATTGAGGAATAATTACAAGAATTTCTTTACAAATAGAAAATTATATTCTCAGGCACTACCCAATTGTGCTCGTTCATGGCAGAGCTTACATTCATCAATATGCAAATTATTTTGAGTGAAAACTTGAGGGAAAATGCACTCATCTAAACTCGTACTTTTGAGATGTAATTTGTGCAGGAATCAACAATATTCAGTGAGAAAATCCAAGCAACTTGTCTGACTTTTCAAAAGGAATTATATTGTATTTAATTGTGCAGGCTTTGTCTGCACAAAGCCTATTCTGATGTTCCATTATTTTTAAATGGGAACATTTTTGAACATTCACAATGCATTTTTCATGTTTATATTTGTTTCTCTTAGCCAAAGTACATACAAGATTTGCAATGTATTTAGTGATGATCTCAATTATTAACTTAAAGCGAAATTGCTGGAGAAACTCAGCCTGTCTGGCAGCATCTGGGAAAACAAAGCAAACTTAATGTCTTAAGTCCATCAGAACAAATGAAGATGAAGAGTCATAGGACTCAAAATATTAACTCTGCTTTCTCCCCACAGATGCTGCTAGACCTGCTGAGTTTCTCCAACAATTTCTTTTTTTTAAAAATTAATCGAATCCCTAAGGTGTGGAAGCAGCCCATTCAGCCCATACTGATCATCCGAACAGCAGCCCACTCAGACCCACCCATATCGCTATAAACCCACATTTCCCAGAACTAACCCACCTTGTCTGCACATTGAAGGCAATTTAGCACAGCCAAACCACCTTAACTGCACACCTTTGGGCTATAGGATCACCCAGAGGGAACCCATAGAGTCACAAGGAGAATGTGCAAACTCCACACAGTCAGCCAAGCTGGAATCATACACTGGTCCCTGGCCCTGTGAGGTGACAATGCTAACTACTGAGCCACCATGACATCCTTCAGCCAAGCTGGAATCATACACTGGTCCCTGGCCCTGTGAGGTGACAATGCTAACTACTGAGCCACCATGACATCCTTATCTCCAGCATTTGCAGTTCTTTGTTTTACTTTTCTGTCAATTTTTGTATTTTGTGAAATTGGTTCTCCTTTTGTGCTGTTTATCCCTCACAAACTTAGAAGAGATTAGTTGGTCAACATTGCATTGTTGTTTCTGAGACCATGCTGTACACAAAGAGACAATTGTATTTTCTCCACAACAGCACTTCAACATTTTTAATTGCTTTGCTATCATTTTGGAATGAAGCTTGAGTTTGTTAAATGCGCTACACTAATGCCATTGTTCCTTTCTGTCCAAACATTGGAACATGTTAGCAACCTCTGACCACAGCAGCAAAACACAAAGTAAATCTTTTGTGTGTCAAACAACTATAAAACAAACTGCTGGCTGACTGACTAAATGTTTGACTGAAACACTAGTAAAAATAATATAGGGCCAATATAGTGGATATCAACAAGATCAAAGGCCCAAATGGATTCTATTTGAATTGTTATTTCTATTCTAATTTCTTGAAAATAACTTTCTGATTATGCTTCAGAAAATGCATAATTGTGGGAAAAGGCAATACAGATATCCTCTTCTTTTACCTGTTATATGACTTTGTCAGCAGTTATTTCATTTCTCTGATACTAACATGGACATAATGTCCAAATGGTTTTCAATGGATCTCACCAACCATATCTGGTTTTTATGACACAAAATAAAAATCAACATTTCCCTGAAAAATACAAATCAAAGGAAAAAAGCAACAAATTAACAACCAAAAACTCTATTAAATGAAAAGCCAGTGAAATCTGACTTTTATTTTCCTCAAGAGACTAACTTCTGAGCTGAAAGACAGATAACCTTGACAGAGCTGTTCCACATAGAACTATGTAATTGCAGAACATATTCAATCCACACTGCAACAGAAAACTTTGTGAATGTTGATGAGGATTGAATATTATCAGACAGTTCTATGTTGTATAATAGTTTTGTACGTATTAGTGATAAATCACCATGCGCCATAATTTATAAGCAACTGTTAAGTTGATTAACTTACCACTGAACACATCTGATTATCATAAATTCATAATTTTCTTCATCAATGCAAAGTGATTCGTTTATTGTACCCACCTGTCAATCATGCAATGTTTTGCTGTGTGCACATCAAAGTACAGAATGCTGTATTTCCATTCAGCAGAATACCTAATGCTGCATTTATTCATAATTGGATTGAAAATATATCAATTTTGCAGTGGTCACATCTAGGACAGCATTCAAAATTCCTTAATGATTTATTGATTCTACAAAACAATTATTTGTAACTCAGAAAGAGTTACAGGAAGTGCAAGAAATTCTTAGCCCTTTCTGGAAACTTAATGCAAGACTGGTAGCACTTTTGAAAGGGCAGAAAATATCCATCCTAGTTACCAGAATGTCCAATATTTACACGGTTGAGATGACTAAATGTGTTCTGATGGTTTATCAATTACATAGTGAAAATCAAACAGTGCTACAGGTTCTTAACAATTTGAAGCCATTTAAAGAAGTGCTTATGCAGCAAAAGCATTAGAGCAATAGCATGGAGAAAGATGACTTTGGGAAAGAAGAGTTTCAGCAGGAACACAAGATTATCTAATGCAGTAATAGCAATGAAAATGCAGATGGACCCAGTTTCAAATTTACCATGGTAAATTACTGAATATGAATGGCACAACAGTTGAATGATCCATTAATTCCTCCAGAAGTTGACAGTAGTGTCCAAGGAAATGTAATGATTTTATTTTCAGAATCAAAATATAACTCATCTTCACATGGAATAAAGTGAATGACATCCTGCGTTAAACTTGGATGTTAGTTTTTTTCTGATTCATGCTTGAGAACCAGAAAATCTGCAGATTTCATTAATGTGTATGCACCTTGGCAGGAAGTTTAGAGGAGTTAAATATTATTTAAATGGAAGAATGACTGCAGAGAACTGTAGCAAGGAAGGATTTGGGTCCATGTGCATGAATCACAAGAAGCTAACATCCAAGTTCAGAAGGTAATGGAGAAGGCAAATGAACTGTTGGCCTATTGTTCAAAGAGAATGAAATATAAAAGTAAGAAGGTATTGCTAACACTACACAAGGCACCAATGAGACCACACTTGGAATACTGAGAGCTGTTTTGATTCCCTTTTCTAAAGAAAAATATGCTTGTATTGGAGGCAGGCCAAAGAATGGTCATGAGTTTGGCTTCAGGTACAGAAGGACTACCTTATCGTGAGACGTTGAGTAGGTTGGGCCTATACTCAGTTTCAAAGCATATAAGATGCTCAGGGGCCTCGACTAAATCGATGCAGAGAGGTTGTTTTCCCTTGTCTTGGACCCACAGGGCATAATGTCAGAGTAAGGGGTCATACAGAAAAGATAGAGATGAATCAGATGTTTCTTCCCTTAGAATGTAGCAAATCTGAGTGAAAGTTTTACTGTGGTGGGTTGTCAAGGTTGAGTCATTAAGCATGTTTTCAATGCTGTGATAGACAGATGCTAAATCAGTAAGGGAATCAAGGGTTATTGTGACAACACAGGAACGTGGAGTTGAGAATTGTCAGATTTATTATAACCTCTTTGAATGTCAGGGCAGAGTCTTAGAGCTGTATACATGAATTTCATCCTTGAAAATAAACACCACTAAATTTCTATCCCGTTGTGATCACTATAACGATATTATATAGACCCTGATATTATTTTGGCAATGCCAGTATATTAATGCTCATATGAATTATTTTACTGTAGATTTTAAGTGACTTAATATATGTACTTTACTGGAGGAATGTCATGCAGGATATTAAGTATTTGTAGGTTAACAACACTAATAGTACTTTTTAAGTTATAGTAAGTCATGAAACAACTGTACCAGAAAACAGAGTTTGTTTAACGCATAATAATATTTCAAAAGCAATGAAATGAGTAAAGAGTCAAAAGCAATTGAAACCCAATTTCTTCCACCAACCCTCATCATGGACTTTACTCAAATGAATTAATCTTTAGGCAGCGGAGGGAGACAACCAGACACAGGTAAAACTGTCAAGAAGATGGACTTCATGAATGTTCATTCTGGCCAATGAAGGTAATCAATTACTGGTTACATATTACTATTAATCTAACCTCAATCTATAAATGCTCAACTCTAGCAATCTGAATTCTATGGGTAGTTTATTCATCATCCATGGCTTCAAATGCAAAAGAACAATTGTCCTACAAATTTTTTCATAGGCAGTTTCCTCTTCACTTAGGTCCATGTGTTCTAACTCCATTGCTAAACAGAAAGTTTAATGTTTAAAATAATTACACTTCAAACTAGAGTCATAATGATATCGAAGGACGCCATTCAAACCATCAAGACAATGTCAGCTCTCTGGAGAACAATCCAGTCAGTCAGCCACATTCCTTAGCTTATTCCCTTACCCTGCACATTTATCTTACTCAATAGGGCACACAACTTTCTTTTGAAACAGTTAATCATCTCCATTTTCCTCATCACCTCCCCCCCCCCCCCCCCCCACCCCCCCCACCCCCACACTGACACACAGGCAGCGAGTATTACCATTCACTGGATTTAAATGTTCTTCTTCTCAAAGCCACTGTATCTCATGCTAAAAACCTTAAGTCTTTGTCCCTTAGTGTATCATTCACTAATGGAAATGCCTTTTCTCAGTATTCTTTATCTAAACCTGTTATAATTACATATACTGCTGCAAATTTCCCCATAATCTTCCTTGTTCCAAGGACAACAACTCTAGCTTTGCCAACATAATATCGCAGCTTAATTCTCTCATTTCTGAAACCTTTCTGGTAAATCACTTGCAGTCATAGAGTCAAAGAGATGTCCAGCAATCCCAATAAGGTGATCATCCCTTTTTTATTTCTCAGGTCCAGCCAAATAATTTCCCTGGATGCATTCCCAGGAATATCCTCTCTGAATAGAAACATAATGTTATCCCTAAGCAAAAATACCACTCCGCTCCTCTCTTGCCCCCCTTTCTATCCTTCCTATAACATCTGTCCCCTGGAGCGTTAAGCTGTCAGTCGTGTCCATCCCTGAGTCACATCTCAGTAATTGCTATGATGCCCCAGCCCCACTTGTCAACCATGCCCTGAGTTTATCTGCCTACTCAAAGACCTTCACATCCTTCATATGATGAATCTAGTTGCAATATTCTGTTTGTGGCTTGACCAGAGCTTACTCCATATCTCTATTTATAAAGCCCAAGGTTTCATAAGCCAGCTATACATAATAGCTTTGATAATGACTTTTTCAAGTTCAACAATAAAAGTTGAAGTTAACATAGTAGCTGTGCATCCGTTAACCATGTCCGCTATATAAAGGATTGGATGATGTGAACATTCATTTTGTTATTCACTATGTGTGGCTCTCCTGGTGTTGCGCTCAGTTGGTTGATGAAGCTATATCAATGTTTTACTCTTCATTATTAGCTGCTTAGTGGGTTTATTTTCCCTTTAACTGCATTGAAAACTTAATGTTTAGATAATGCCTTTTGTACTATTGTATTCCTTAATACAGAATTAACACTTTCATAATGGATTATGATGTTGAGGCATAGCCTAGATGTTGTCAGCTAGCTGTAGAAATAGGCAAGGTTCAACTTATTTGAAAAACTCTAACAAGTATATTTAACTGCCAAACTGATAAGCTGTTCTGTAAATGCAAGTTATGTTCACATATAAAACCAAAAGTGCTGGAGAAACTCAGGTCTTCTATGGATGATCCCAGATAATCCCAGATTTGCTCATTTTTTTCTCCAGTACTTTCTGTTTTAATGTCAGATTTCCAGCTTTCAATGTATACTACTTTTAACTTACATACATATCCTTACTCTGGCATGCAGATATCGGCTGGTCATTTGGTATTATCCTGATTCTTAGCTCGTCAGAATACTCGGCTGTTAAAACAGTAATACAATATCTCTTCACTATTTTCTCATTTAGTTTTATGTACTAAGCATGAAAATACATGTTCTTTAGATAGTTGCAAAACTATTTATGCAAAAGTAAGAATTGTGAGATTTATGCATTTGAGTGACTGTATAACATATAGGTGGTTTAACAATCTTTCCAGATCTTAACAAGGTTTAATTTTCTAAAGTTACAGACTTCAGATTTGGTTGTTCTCAAATTCTAAGAGTGATGGCCTCTCATGTTTTGAGAGAATGCTTGTTTGTAGTTGGAATGATGGATTATAAAAGAAGGAAAGGTTTGTGGTGATTGTACATGGTGTCGCTGACACCACCTCTAGAGTACTGTATCAGTTTTGCTCTCCTAACTTAAGACAATGTCTAGTTATATTAGAAGCAGTTCAGAGAAAGTTCACACAACTGATTCTCAGGATGCAGGTTATCCAATTAGGAAAGGTGGAAAGGTTGTGGATGTATCCATTGGACTTTAGAAGAATGAAAATGTAGCTCAGGTTGATGATAAGCATCTGAGTTCATATAGGATGCGGAGGAGTGTTGACAGGATGGATGCTGAGACCATGGTTCCCCACACAAGAGTGACTAGAACTAGGGGACACAGTTTAAAAATAAGTGGTCCTCCACTTAAGATTCAGCTGAAGATCCTATGTTTTCTCTCCATAGTTTTTATGTCGTGACACTCTCTTCCTCAACACACTGTGGAGGCAGAATCACTGAATATATTGAATGTTGACTTATACCTTCTCTTTATTGATAAGGGAATCAGAGTTACAAAGAGTCAACAGGAAAGGAGACAATTACTGGATTAGTGGTGCTGGAAGAGCACAGCAGTTCAGGCAGCATCCAACTGACCGATCTGGTGTACTCAGGTTAAAGGAAGAATTTCTTGCTTATTATTTACAAAACTTCTGCAGGAACATTAGAGAAGTAAAGTGTCAACATGAACAAGGATACTCATTTAATTCTGCAGATATGTCCTGAAAAAATGCAAATGGCACTTGAGTGGGAGAATTACCAAGGAAGCAGTGAAGATTGATAATTAATCAATTTAAAACTTGCCAGAATCATTATGGGTAAATGCAATAGCCAGTGTGTTGAGGATAATGGACCATTCTGGCACCAGGCTTATTCTGCAGTCTGCGGAAAGGTAGCTAATTTCTGCTAAGTTACAAATTGGGGCATGAAAATTTGCTTCAAAATCTATTTGACTGGAGAGAGCAAATAACCATCCAGAGTTTCTGTTTCTGGTCATCATCCCGAAGTCTTGTTAAAATTGTGCATGTGGAATTTGGGTGAGCATGGGATTTGGTGAAACACAATGTACCCCAATGGGACAACCTATCGACTTAACTGTAGCTCATGAATAAGAATGATTAACTCAGAAATATGCAGATAATTATAAAAGCAATATGCTGTGCTCAACTCAAATGATCTATAATTTCTGGCTTTTCAAAGCTGCCCCACCAGTTAACCTTATGTGCTATATAAGATCTGCTTAAACTTCAAATTGTATACAACTTTGAAAGGATGGGAGGGGAGGGGAGAGCCTGAATTTTGAACTGTCATTAATGTAATGTTGTGAAGTGTTTCCAATGATATCATACATTGATATGCAGACATACAAACACACAAATTAGGAGGTGATGCATGCTATTCTATTCATCTTGTCTGCGCTACCATTTGATACGATCATGGCTTGTCTCCTTTCCTGGAGGTAAAAACAATGACTGCAGATGCTGAAAACCAAATACTGGATTAGTGGTGCTGGAAGAGCACAGCAGTTCAGGCAGCATCCAACGAGCAGCGAAATCGACGTTTCGGGCAAAAGCCCTTCATCAGGAATAAAGGCAGTGAGCCTGAAGCGTGGAGAGATAAGCTAGAGGAGGGTGGGGGTGGGGAGAGATGGAGGTCCTGGGCCTCCTTCACCGCCGCTCCCTCACCACCAGACGCCTGGAGGAAGAACGCCTCATCTTCCGCCTCGGAACACTTCAACCCCAGGGCATCAATGTGGACTTCAACAGCTTCCTCATTTCCCCTTCCCCCACCTCGTCCTAGTTTCAAACTTCCAGCTCAGTTACTGTCTCCTTGACTTGTCCAACCTGCCTATCTTCTTTTCCACCTATCCACTCCACCCTCTCCTCCTCGACCTATCACCTTCATCTCCTCCCCCACTCACCCATTGTACTCTATGCTACTCAGAAGTGGTGGATTTGCAATATTTTCTCAAGCTTGCACTGTGCAACAGTTTATGAAATTGAATATATCATAAACTATTTTTCCTTTGAAGATTATTGGCAGGACTGCACCTCATATTCTGCAATCCATGCTTCTTAAGATATTGAAGGTTCAATCTGCAAAACATTTCAGAGTTGTATTGGTACACTTCAAATAAATCTTATTACTCCTTGGCAATTTAAAAGTTCCATATGTGGTTTTGAGTGTGTACATTACATTCAACAAAATATTTTCATTTGCAGTGTTTGTGCTGAGGTTATAGGCTCAGTGTTATATTTCAGATATTCATCAGAGCGTATGGCAAACCATTGTGCTTTCTACTGCTTTGAGGTCATCTGCTGCTTTTGATAGCTCAAGATTTCATTTACTGGCACTGAGGAAATACCAATAAGCTGATGCAAATTAATTTTTGATACTGCTTTATGTTTCTGCATTGCCATTCCACAACAAATGATTGGAACAGAAACAGAAAATGATTAAAATACTGAGCATATTCACCTGAGGGTGGTGGCAATCCAGAACGCACTGCCCTGGGCGGATAGAAGAGACGGGAAAACTCTCAACATTTAAAAGGTTTGAAAACATTTAAGTCTCAACATTATAATTTTGACAGTAGCACCATCTGCCAGCCACATCTTTGTGAAAGAGCTCTACAAATGTTAACTGTGAACCAAGAATTAATGTGACTTAGGTCTCACATGGACATTTGCTGGTATTCAGTGTGGCCTAAGTTGGAAAATGTACCAGTCTTTTGTTTCAATTCTCACCTCTAAGTCACAGTGCCCAGCCTGATTACATGATTCAAGCATGTCATCTTCGCTGACAAGACTGTGAACTATTTCAAGAGGAAAAATGAAGAGCGATGTCAAGTCTCTGTGTGCTGATTTCAAATTACATCACACTTATCATAAAGAAACATCTAACACTACCCCCTTGGGAATGGAAAGACCTTACAGAGAATGCAACCTTGCAGCAGCCTCAGGGAATTCTAAGGCCTGGATTTTCACATTCAGGAAAGTTCCTAACTCTGCAAAGCCAACTCTGGTGAAAATGTCGCAAATGGTTGAATTGTAATTCAAGGACAGGAGAGGATAACTGGAATCAGGCTCACCAACTCCTGGAAAGAGTTTGAATGCAGACATAGAGTCTGCAAGATGCAGATATAGGCCATGCGCAGGGCCCATGTCAGTATTCCTGCACTTTGACATAGTTGTTAAAATAAACAAAAACAGCTTTCCACCCATTACCTTCACAGCCCTTTCAACCCAACCTAAATGCTCTCCAAGCTTCATTCATGTCATCACTTCCTCCATCCATCCCTATAGCCCCTCTTACACTCCATGGCAACCTACATCAATACATCCACCAGGCATGGTCCTCCATAACTTCCTTACTAACCTATGTCTCTCCACCCACTCCTTGACTTATTATATTCCTATGTAAACTCATGACCACCAAGCCATTTTCACTTATCATCCTTTTCCCTTATATCTTTCATGGCAACTGACACAGTGTCCACTATTTGGAAACCTCAAGACACATGATGAGATTAAATAACTGAAATGTCTTCAGTGTTTATTGATGAATTCACAGTTTAAAATAAATGCTCATTGCTAAAACCACATTCACTATTTAACTACTTAATTCCTCATTTTAAAACAAATATTTGTATTCATATGCACACTTCAAAGATTTTAAAAGCACTTGAAGCTGTCAGTCAAACTGGATACTCAGACACCCAACTGTGATAATGATATGGTATGAAATTGGTCATGCAGCACAAATCATATGATGATAGCTTACAAGCTTCAGTCAACAGACAGGTTAAAATAGCAAGAACATTATTTTTACACTGCAGACATAATTTAATGGTGAAGCTATTGCAATCCCTTGACAACTTGACAGCTTCATAGTCCCAATCAACTCAACAATTCCAAATAGTTTTTTGTACGTATTGATATCTACTTTCAATGGTCCCACAGTGAACTTGACCTCCCCTAATGGCTTCTAACCTCTCCCAAAGGTGTCCTGGAACTATCCAAAGAATTCTAGACCTCCAGAAATGTGTGAAGCCCAGTTATTAACATTTGGATCTAGTTGAAGGCAGCTGCACTTTAACACGTGCAGTTGACTCTATCAATCTGAACTTCTGAAGTTAGAGATCTGGGCCGACGTTGACCAGATCAGAGAGCTTCTCCATCCTTATTTTAAACTGAGACAGTGAAGCAGTGTATTCTAATATTTAGTTAGACATTGAACAAGAAAATAGCTGGTTTCCACATTTCAGTTTCAATGTGAGGTTATCATTTACTTGTCCCAACAATCCCCACCACTTTTCACATCATAGAGAAACACAGAGCGTAAGAAGGCATCTGACTGATCTTGAGTTTTTAAAAAAAATCACAGCTCCTCTCTTAGGTTTCTCAACTATTACATTATCACATTTCTACATGGTCCTTTTACATGAAAACAAACGTGGCAAGCTACTGAAGAAGAAAAAAGTGCCTTAAAATGCTTAATCTCATTTATTTTCTTTAAGATGCCATCACTGTTTTTGTGTAGACAAGCACAGAAGACAATTCCTAAACAAGCACTAAATAGATCATAGAGTCTTAGAGTCATAGAGATGTATAGCACGGAAACAGACCCTTCGGTCCTACTCATCCATCCAATCAGATATCCCAACCCAATCAAGTCCCACCTGCCAACACCTGACCCATATCCCTCCAAATCTTTCCTATTCATATACTCGTCCAGAAGACTTTTTATATTGCAATTGTTCTAGCCTCCACCACTTCCTCTGGCAGCTCATTCCATACACGTACCACCCTCTGTGTGAAAATGTTGTCTCTTACGTCTCTTTTATATCTTTCCCCTCTCACCCTAAACCTATGATCTAGTTCTGGACTCCTCCACCCCAGGGAAAAGACTTTGTCTATTTATCCTATCCATGCCCCTCATGATTTTGTGAACATCTCTGAGGTCACCCCTCAACCTCTGATGCTCCAGGGAAAACAGCCCCAGCTTATTCAGCCTCTCCCTGCAGGTCAGATCCTCCAACCCTGGCAACATCCTTGTAAATCTTTTCTGAACCCTTTCAAGTTTCACAACATCTTTCTGATAGGAAGGAAACCAGAATTGCATGCAATATTCCAATAGTGGCCTAACCAATGTCCTATACAGCCGCAACATGACCTCCCAACTCCTCTACTCAATACTCTGACAAATAAAGGAAAGCATACCAAGTGTCTTCTTCACTATCCTATCTACCTGCGACTCCACTTTCAAGGAGCTATGAACCTGCACTCCAAGGTCTCTCTGTTCAGCAACACTCCAGAGGACCTTAGCATTAAGTGTATAAGTCCTGCTAAGATTTGCTTTTCCAAAATGCAGCACCTCGCATTTATCTGAATTAAACTCCATCTGTGACCTCTCAGCCCATTGGCCCATCTGATCATGATCCCACTGTAATCTGAGGTAACCTTCTTTGCTGTCCACTACACCTCCAATTTTGATGTCATCTGCAAACTTATTAACTATACCTCTCACGGTCAGGATCGCAATTTCATTACTTTCAAATAATCCCTTAAGTTATTTTCAGAAGAGTCACCTTTGGACACAAAACTTGTTTTTTATTTTAGCTCTCCAATCTCTGCAGTATTTTGCTTTTATGCGAGAACTGCTTTACTGTTTCAAATAAACTAAAATGATGTATCGTATTGTGTCGTCACTTAAGGGTTAAATTGGAAGCCACATGTCTTATTGGCTGAAATAGACAGCCCAAGAAGAGAAATGACTAAAAGCTAGTCATCGTAAGCAAAAGGATTATCTGAACAAATCCTATGGAGGGAGACCATTGAAATCCTTCCCAGATTGTTTTCCTTCTATCCATTACAACCATTATTTTCTCAGTGAGTGTAGGGGAAGTTTTATCAAAGGGTCAGAGTTTTAACTTTTAGAGTTATACGTCAACATTCATAGTAGTTCATCTACAGAAATAATCTATTTA